>NC_048582.1:64051978-64079478 GCF_013265735.2 Oncorhynchus mykiss
CTCACAGTACCAAAACAATAAAGATGGTGTCAATTCAGCTACCCAAAACATCAACTGCATATTCCAAAAAGCAGCATCGAAAGCAAATTTGAGAAAACCAAAGCAATGCAACATCAGAAGCAAAAATCAAAATGTTTCTGACAAATGGTTTGATAATGAATGTAAAACAATTAGAAAACACCTAAGACAAATGTCAAACAAAAAACATAAGCAGCAAAACAACCCAGAGCTACGATATGAATACTTTGAAACTCTGAAACAGTATAAACAAACACTGAAATGCAAGAAATTGAATTATACCAACAAGACACTTGTTGAAATTGAAAACGCAATTGACCAAAATCAGTTCTGGGACATGTGGAACAATTTAAGCACATCAAAGCCACAAGAATTAGCCATACAAGATGTAGGAATTTGGAAAACTTACTTTGATAATCTATACAAAAACATCCCACAAAAAGACTTACAACAGAACCAATTAGAAATTAAAGAAAAATTGAACATCCTTGAATCAGTCATTAAAAACAACCAAAATCCATTAGATTACCCAATAACCCAACAAGAACTAAATGAAAAGCTAAAATCTATTAAATCAAAAAAGGCTTGTGGTGTAGACAACATCAGAAATGAAATGCTGAAAAACAGCACACCTGAGTTGCAAAATGCTGTGCTTAAATTGTTCAACATGGTTTTAACTTCTGGCTGCTTCCCTGATGTCTGGAACCAGGGGCTCATCTCCCCTATCCACAAAAGTGGAGACAAATCAGACCCCAATAATTACAGGGGAATTTGCGTCAACAGTAACTTGGGAAAGATTTTCTGTAGCATTTTGAATTCAAGAATTCAAACCTTTCTTCAAGAAAAAAATGTAATAAGTAAATGTCAAATTGGCTTTCTCCCTAACCATCGCACTACTGACCATATATACACCTTACACACACTAATTAATAAACACGTCCACCAAAAAAAAGAGGGCAAAATCTTTGCTTGCTTTATTGACTTTAAAAAAGCATTTGATTCGATTTGGCACGAAGGGCTATTCTACAAAATTCTACAAAGTGGGCTTGGTGGTAAGGTGTATGACTTAATAAAATGTATGTACACAGAAAATAAGTGTGCAATAAAAATCAAAAACCAAAGAACAGAATTTTTTTCACAATGTCGAGGTGTGAGACAAGGCTGCAATTTGAGTCCAAATCTTTTCAACATTTATATCAATTAATTAGCAGACATGTTGGACCAATCTCCAGCCCCAGGACTCACACTATTTGACACAGAGGTGAAATACCTGCTATATGCTGATGACTTGGTACTTCTATCACCAACCAAAGAAGGTCTTCAACAAAACATTAATATTCTGGAGCAATATTGCCATAATTGGGCCCTGGCAGTAAATTTCCAAAAAACTAAAATCATGATTTTCCAAAAAAAACCCAGATGTCAGAAACACAAATGTAAATTCACCCTGAACAACACCTTAATTGAACACACAAAACATTACACCTACCTTGGTCTGACCATATCTGCATCGGGAAACTTTAATATGGCAGTGAAGGCACTCAAAGAAAAAGCCCGCAGAGCAATGTATGCAATAAAAATGAAATTATTCAAAATCAACATCCCAATTAGAATTTGGACTAAAATATTTGACAGTGTAATCCTACCAATAGCACTTTATGGAAGTGAGGTTTGGGGGCCACTCAATAAACTGGATTTTAAAATGTGGGACAAACATCCAATTGAAGCCCTACATGCAGAATTCTGTCGGAAAATTCTACAAGTCCAGAGAAATACACCAACTAATGCATGTAGGGCAGAATTGGGCCGTTTTCCAGTAATAATGAAAATACAGAAAAGATCATTAAAATTTTGGCTACATCTAAATTCAAGTCCAAATTCGAGTCTGCAATTTAAAGCACTTCAAGCCCAAGAGCTGAGCCCAGAAACGAGCCCTCTCAGTCAGCTGGTGTTGGACCTCACCAACCAAGCTGACGCCAGCACTGCTTCAAAAGAAAGAATTCCAATAAGCAAAATTATGAACCAATCAAAGGAATCATATTTACAATACTGGAAAAACGAAACAAAATCCCAAAGCCGACTAAATTGCTATCTGACCCTAAACAGAGAATATGAATTGGCTGATTATCTCTACTCTGTCAGAGATACGAAGCAGAGACAGATCCTTACCAAGTACAGGCTGAGTGACCACCGATTGGCAATAGAAACCGGCAGACATAAAAAGACATGGCTACCCAAAGAGGAGCGTGTATGTGGTCACTGCATGACAGGGGAGGTAGAGACAGAGATGCACTTTCTCCTTTACTGTGATAAATATTCCTCACAAAGAGATTCATTATTCACAGAAATGACTACATATATTCCAAATTTTTACAAATTGAACCCAGAGGAAAAACTAAGAATACTCATGGGCGAAGGAGCAATGGCTCCTCTTGCAGCCAAATATGTATTTTCCTGCCATAGCCTGAGGGACACTGAATAATAACATCTGCATAGTAAACAGTAACTTACTTATTATTACTATTATTGTTATTACTATAATTATTAATGTTTACTGTAGACTGTTACCATTTTATTGTTATTATTTTTGTATTTAATTTTGTATTATTATTTACTACCATTTTATATTATTATTTGCTATCATTTATAATTTTGTTACAATGTATATTGTATACATTGTTGCTTTGGCAATATTGACACAATGTTTTTCATGCCAATAAAGCAGCTTGAATTTGAATTTGAATTTGAGAGAGAAAGAGAGAGAGAGAGAGGGAGCGAGCGAGCGAGCGAGAGAGAGAGAGAGAGAGAGAGAGAGAGAGAGAGAGAGAGAAAGAGAGAGAGGGAGCGAGCGAGCGAGCGAGAGAGAGAGAGAGAGAAAGAGTGAGAGAGAGAGAGAGAGAGAGAGAGAGAGAGAGAGAGAGAGAGAGAGAGAGAGGGGGGGAAAGAGTGAGAGAGAGAGAGAGAGAGAGAGAGAGGGAGAGAGAGCGAGAAAGAGTGAGAGAGAGAGAGAGAGAGAGAGAGAAAGGGAGCGAGCGAGCGAGCGAGAGAGAGAGAGAGAGAGAGAGGGAGAGGGAGAGGGAGAGAGAGAGAGAGAGAGAGAGAGAGAGAGAGAGAGAAAGAGAGAGAGGGAGCGAGCGAGCGAGAGAGAGAGAGAGAGAGAGAGAGAGAGAGGGAGAGAGAGAGAGAGAGAACGAGTGAGAGAGAGAGAGAGAGAGAGAGAGAGAGAGAGAGAGAGAGAGAGAGAGAGAGAGAGAAAGAGTGAGAGAGAGAGAGAGAGAGAGAGAGGGAGAGAGAGAGAAAGAGTGAGAGAGAGAGAGAGAGAGAGAGAGAGAGAGAGAGAGAGAGAAAGAGTGAGAGAGAGAGAGAGAGAGAGAGAGAGAGAGAGAGAGAGAGAGAGAGAGAGAGGGAGCGAGCATGTGGTCATGTAGCCCTTGAAATTAAATAGCATTTAATTCACTTAAGTAATCTGCAGGAGCACTTCCATTAAATAAACAATTATTTAATCAGCTGCGGGGAAATTTGGTGAACCCCTAATGACAATTTCAATTTCTGAAATCCTGCGTCAACATTTTGGGCTTGGGTGCAAGCATCTTGTTGCCTTCGGCACACATCTGGTTATAATTCCAGACATACTGAACCATCAAGTCCTCTCTCACTAGGAGGTTATCCCGGGTTTACGGAAATCCAGTGTCTCTCTCTAAATTGCTTCCCTAATTGTATAATTCAGTTTGAGTTTAATAAATTAATTGGAATTTATTCCTAAAACATAATCTAAAAAGGGAATATTGGGATGTCAGAAGTCACAGTAATAAAAGCAGAACACTGGGAATACACTTTTACAATTTACTGCTAATACACTGACACACTGACACACTGATACACTGACACACTGACACACTGATACACTGATACACTGACACACTGACACACTGACACACTGACACACTGACACACTGATACACTGACACACTGATACACTGATACACTGATACACTGACACACTGATACACTGACACACTGATACACTGACACACTGACACACTGATACACTGATACACTGACACACTGATACACTGATACACTGACACACTGATACACTGACACACTGACACACTGACACACTGACACACTGACACACTGATACACTGACACACTGACACACTGACACACTGATACACTGATACACTGACACACTGACACACTGACACACTGACACACTGACACACTGACACACTGATACACTGACACACTGACACACTGATACACTGACACACTGATACACTGACACACTGACACACTGATACACTGACACACTGACACACTGACACACTGATACACTGACACACTGATACACTGACACACTGACACACTGACACACTGATACACTGACACACTGACACACTGATACACTGATACACTGACACACTGACACACTGACACACTGACACACTGATACACTGACACACTGACACACTGATACACTGACACACTGACACACTGACACACTGATACACTGACACACTGACACACTGACACACTGACACACTGACACACTGATACACTGACACACTGATACACTGATACACTGACACACTGACACACTGACACACTGACACACTGATACACTGATACACTGACACACTGATACACTGATACACTGACACACTGATACACTGACACACTGACACACTGACACACTGACACACTGACACACTGACACACTGACACACTGACACACTGACACACTGATACACTGACACACTGACACACTGACACACTGACACACTGACACACTGATACACTGACACACTGATACACTGACACACTGACACACTGACACACTGACACACTGACACACTGACACACTGATACACTGACACACTGATACACTGATACACTGACACACTGACACACTGACACACTGACACACTGACACACTGATACACTGACACACTGATACACTGACACACTGACACACTGACACACTGATACACTGACACACTGATACACTGACACACTGATACACTGGTCAGGACTTTGTGATGGCCACTCCAATACCTTGACTTTGTTGTCCTTAAGCCATTTTGCCACAACTTTGGAAGTATGCTTGGGGTCATTGTCGATCTGGAAGACACATTTGCGACCAAGCTGTAACTCCTGACTGATGTCTTGAGATGTTGCTTCAATGTTGCTTCTTCGTGATGCCATCTATTTTGTGAAGTGCACCAGTCCCTCCTGCAGCAAAGCACCCTCCACAACATGATGCTGCCACCCCCGTGCTTCACTGTTGGGATGGTGTTCTTCGGCTTGCAAGCCTCCCCCTTTGTCCTCCAATTACAGCAATGGTCATTATGGCCAAACAGTTCTATATTTGTTTCATCAGACCAGAGGACATTTCTCCAAGAAGTATGATCTATGTTCCCATGTGCAGTTGAAAACTGTAGTAGCTTCTTCTTTGCTGAGTGGCCTTTCAGGTCATTTTATTTTAACTAGGCTTAACTTAAGTCAGTTAAGAAAAAAATCTTATTTTCAATGACGGCCTAGGAAGAGTGGGTTAACTGCCTGTTCAGGGGCAGAACGACAGATATGTACCTTGTAAGCTCGGGGATTTGAACTTGCAACCTTTCGGTTACTAGTCTAACGCTCTAACCACTAGGCTACCCTGCCGTTATGTCGATCTAGGACTATTTTTACTGTGGAAATAGATACTTTTGTACCTGTTTCCTCCAGCGTCTTCACAATGTCCTTTGCTGTTGTTCTTGGATTGATTTGCATTTTTTGCACCAAAGTCCGTTCATCTCTAGGAGACAGGACGCATCTCCTTCCTGAGTGGTATGACGGCTGCGTGGTCCCATGGTGTTTATACTTGCATACCATTGTTTGTACAACAATAGAAAAATCTATATACAGTGTGTGCAAATGTAGTAAGAATTAGGGAGGTAAAGGCAATAAATAGGCCACAGTGGCAAAAAAATTACAAGTTAGCATTAATACTGGAGTGATAGATGTACAGATAATGTTGTGCATGTAGAGATACTGGGGTGCAAAATAGCAAAAAAATAACAATATGGGAATGAGGTAGTTGGGTGGGCTATTTACAGATGGGCTGTGTACAGGTGCAGTGATCGGTAAGCTGCACCTTTTATAAACAGCAGCAGTACAATAGTAGCAGGGTACATTAAACTCATGTGAACCAGCAGGCCGTACAAATAGAACACGAAAGCACGAGTCATTCTGTTCAACATGACATCATGGACAGCTTATGTAAACCACTATAATCAATTCCTGAATGAGAACAATACCCTGTTCTTCCATTTATCCCTTCACCCTTTCACTTGTCTCAATGTATTCTGGGTCTCATCGTTATCTAGATCGTCCTGTGATATGAAGGGTCCTTTTGACCGTCCAGTTCCGAGGATGGAGGACAGATCCTGGCAGGGTGACAGAGGAATGTTGTTGGTACCATGTCTCTACCGCCTAACTGTGTCACCTGTCATCTTGTCTCGCTGCCATCCCCTGTCACTCCTGTGTTGTGTGTGGCTGTCTGTGACACTCCAAAGACTGGGATATGTGGCTGAGGCACAACATAATCTCACCTAGGGGGACAATGGGAGTCAAAAAGACAATGGGGCCTTCCGCAAAAGGAGGTTGGGAATGCGATGCCATCAATGCATTCTGAGTGAGCTGGGACCTCGACTTGCGTGACACAAAAGGACCAGTGATATAGGCCCCTGTCAGTCAGACTGGTAGGAGAAAGAGAAGGATGATTGGCCCAGTTCCTCCTCATTTATCTCTCTTGTTAAGCAGGTCTGCTCTCCTAGTATGGGTGGGATGTCTTAGCTCCGATTGTGTGTGGGATAGAGAATAACCTCTTGTGGACACATCTACATAAACAGAACGGGAACGGGTAGAATCTGTCGGGAAGGAATGGGATGCATGGGAAAATGAGCTGCAGTAGTTCTGGTGTTCGGGGTTTTCGTCACTGGTTACTTGGACAAATCACGATTTCGCAGGTGTGTAGCATCTTCCGGAATTTGGAAAGGGAGGGGACATTCCAGCCGTAACTTGCAAAGAGACAAGGTGGAGCTCCTCAGTCCGGTTTCGCTTTAGCATCTCTTAATCCCTCCTCTGAACATGCATGGACACATACAGTGCCTTGCGAAAGTATTCGGCCCCCTTGAACTTTGCGACCTTTTGCCACATTTCAGGCTTCAAACATAAAGATATAAAACTGTATTTTTTTGTGAAGAATCAACAACAAGTGGGACACAATCATGAAGTGGAACGACATTTATTGGATATTTCAAACTTTTTTAACAAATCAAAAACTGAAAAATTGGGCGTGCAAAATTATTCAGCCCCTTTACTTTCAGTGCAGCAAACTCTCTCCAGAAGTTCAGTGAGGATCTCTGAATGATCCAATGTTGACCTAAATGACTAATGATGATAAATACAATCCACCTGTGTGTAATCAAGTAACAATATAAATGCACCTGCACTGTGATAGTCTCAGAGGTCCGTTAAAAGCGCAGAGAGCATCATGAAGAACAAGGAATACACCAGGCAGGTCCGAGATACTGTTGTGAAGAAGTTTAAAGCCGGATTTGGATACAAAAAGATTTCCCAAGCTTTAAACATCCCAAGGAGCACTGTGCAAGCAATAATATTGAAATGGAAGGAGTATCAGATCACTGCAAATCTACCAAGACCTGACCGTCCCTCTAAACTTTCAGCTCATACAAGGAGAAGACTGATCAGAGATGCAGCCAAGAGGCCCATGATCACTCTGGATGAACTGCAGAGATCTACAGCTGAGGTGGGAGACTCTGTCCATAGGACAACAATCAGTCGTATATTGCACAAATCTGGCCTTTATGGAAGAGTGGCAAGAAGAAAGCCATTTCTTAAAGATATCCATAAAAAGTGTCGTTTAAAGTTTGCCACAAGCCACCTGGGAGACACACCAAACATGTGGAAGAAGGTGCTCTGGTCAGATGAAACCAAAATTGAACTTTTTGGCAACAATGCAAAACGTTATGTTTGGCGTAAAAGCAACACAGCTCATCACCTTGAACTCACCATCCCCACTGTCAAACATGGTGGTGGCAGCATCATGGTTTGGGCCTGCTTTTCTTCAGCAGGGACAGGGAAGATGGTTAAAATTGATGGGAAGATGGATGGAGCCAAATACAGGACCATTCTGGAAGACCTGATGGAGTCTGCAAAAGAACTGAGACTGGGACGGAGATTTGTCTTCCAACAAGACAATGATCCAAAACATAAAGCAAAATCTACAATGGAATGGTTCAAAAATAAACATATCCAGGTGTTAGAATGGCCAAGTCAAAGTCCAGACCTGAATCCAATCGAGAATCTGTGGAAAAAACTGAAAACTGCTGTTCACAAATGCTCTCCATCCAACCTCACTGAGCTCGAGCTGTTTTGCAAGGAGGAATGGGAAAAAATGTCAGTCTCTCGATGTGCAAAACTGATAGAGACATACCCCAAGCGACTTACAGCTGTAATCGCAGCAAAAGGTGGCGCTACAAAGTATTAACTTAAGGGGGCTGAATAATTTTGCACGCCCAATTTTTCAGTTTTTGATTTGTTAAAAAGTTTGAAATATCCAATAAATGTCGTTCCACTTCATGATTGTGTCCCACTTGTTGTTGATTCTTCACAAAAAAAGACAGTTTTATATCTTTATGTTTGAAGCCTGAAATGTGGCAAAAGGTCGCAAAGTTCAAGGGGGCCGAATTCTTTCGCAAGGCACTGTAACTTAATCAAGCAGCTGACCAATTACATGAGACTTTAGTTATGGTTTTATCAAGATTATACAGAGGATTATTCACAGCCTGAGGGGATAGGTATGTTTAGGGGTAGAGCAGGGAGATGGAAGGGGGAATGGAGTTTGGATATCTAATTTCTGGCCTCAATCGACTGAAAAATCTGCTTCGCAAATTCAGTAGTAATGTTGTTTTGACATGGTTACATTTTGACATGGTTACATGATTACATTGTTACATGGTTACATTTTGACATGGTTACATGGTTACATGATTACATTGTTACATGGTTACATGGTTACATTGTTACATGGTTACATTGTTGTTACATTGTTACATGGTTACATGATTACATGGTTACATGGTTACATTGTTACATGGTTACATGATTACATGGTTACATTTTGAAATGGTTACATGGTTACATGATTATATGGTTACATGGTTACATTGTTACACGGTTACATTGTTACATGGTTACATTTGTACATGGTTACATGGTAACATGGTTACATGGTTACATTTGTACATGGTTACATGGTTACATTGTTCCATTTGTACATGGTTACATGGTTACATTGTTACATGATTACATGGTTACATTTTGACATGGTTACATTGTTGCATGGTTACATGGTTACATTTTTACTTTGTTACAATGTCACCTTGTTACATGGTTCCATTTGTACATGGTTACATGGTTACATTGTTACACGGTTCCATTTGAACATGGTTACATGGTTACATTGTTACATGGTTCCATTTGTACATGGTTACATGGTTACATTGTTACATGGTTCCATTTGTACATGGTTACATGGTTACTTTGTTACATGGTTCCATTTGTACATGGTTACATGGTTACATTGTTACATGGTTCCATTTACACATGGTTACAAGGTTACATTGTTACATGGTTCCATTTGTACATGGTTACATGGTTACATTGTTACATGGTTCCATTTGTACATGGTTACATTGTTACATTGTTACATGGTTCCATTTGTACATGGTTACATGGTTACATTGTTACATGGTTCCATGTGTACATGGTTACATGGTTACATTGTTACATGGTTACATTTGTACATGGTTACATTGTTACATTGTTCCATTTGTACATGGTTACATGGTTACATTGTTACATGGTTACATTGTTACATGGTTACATTTGTACATGGTTACATGGTTACATTGTTACATGGTTCCATTTGTACATGGTTACATGGTTACATTGTTACATGGTTCTATTTGTACATGGTTACATGGTTACATTGTTACATGGTTCCATTTGTACATGGTTACATGGTTACATGGTTCCATTTGTACATGGTTACATGGTTACATTGTTACATGGTTCCATTTGTACATGATTACATGGTTACATTGTTACATGGTTACATTTGTACATGGTTACATGGTTACATTGTTACATGGTTCCATTTGTACATGGTTACATGGTTACATGGTTCCATTTGTACATGGTTACATGGTTACATTGTTACATGGTTACATTGTTACATGGTTCCATTTGTACATGATTACATGGTTACATTGTTACATGGTTACATTTGTACATGGTTACATGGTTACATTGTTACATTTTCTTATCCAGGCAGACAAAAGTCCCAGGGCTTCATCACAGTACACTAGTGATCTTTTAGCCTGTGGCCAGTGAAGTAATGTTGTCAACAGAAGAAAAAGTCTAAACTCTACGAGGAGACAGACACGATGGCAAGCACCCAGAGGTAAACTCTGCCACTCTTTAGTTGAATAGTCTGTGTGCTGTAATGCTCTGTGAAAACGAGGACAGAGAAACCTCAATTCACCTCGCCCTGAAGGGAAACACGCACACACACACGCATGCATGCACACAAATTAACACGCGCGCACACACACACACACACACACACACATCCCTCACCGCTGACAGTTGTCCCCTGTCCACTACATGAGCTGATGGAAGCATTTACTGAGATATTTTGTAAACGGTTTGCAGCTCAGTGCACTGTCCAATTCTACCAGTGGTTACCTAGCCAGACAAATCATAGCCATCCTCCAAATATATTTCTAGTAGAAAAGCCTGTTTCTGAGAACATGTGATCATGTCAGGGTGAATCTATCTGGACACAGAAAGCTCCTTTGTGATTACACAGAAAATGCCTAGATATTGTGGGGACTGCATTCATACACACTATTTCACAACACTGCTTCAAAACAGTTGCAGTGCCCTACAGTATTTACTGTGCATATGCCATCATCCGTCTGTCAAGGTCTCTATCCTGTCATACTCCAGGATTTATTTAATAATATCCCAATGAATACCCCCCCCCCCCACACACACACACACACACAAAAAGGCTTCAAAACAGGCTTATGAGAGAGTGAGAGAGAGCGAAAGAGAGAGACAGAGAGAAAGAGAGACAGACAGAAAGAGAGAGACAGACAGAGAGAAAGAGAGACAGAAAGAAAGAGAGAGCGAGAGAGAGGGAAACAGAGACAGAGAGAGAAAGGCTGCCGAAGGCAGACCTGGCTCTCAAGAGAAGACAGGCTATGTGCACACTGCTCACAAAATGAGGTGGATACTGAGCTGCACTTCCTAACCAAATGTATGACCATATTAGAGACACATATTTCCCTCAGATTACACAGACCCACAAATAATTCAAAACAAATTCAACTTTGATAAACTCCCATATCTACTGGGTGAAATACCACAGTGTGCCATCACAGCAGCAAGATTTGTGACCTGTTGCCACAAGAAAAGGGCAACCAGTGAAGAACAAACACCGTTGTAAATACAACCCATATTTATGTTTTTTATTTTCCCTTTTGTACATTAACTATTTGCACATCGTTACAACACTGTATATAGACATAATATGACATTTGAAATGTCTTTATTCTTTTTTAACTTTTGTGAGAGCAATATAAACATGTTTCCCATGCCAATAAAGCCCCTGAGAGAGACACAGAGAGAGATATTGAAAGAGAGACAGAGAGAGAGACAGACAGACAAAGACAGAGAGAGACAGAGAGAGACACAGAGAGAGAGACAGATAGACAGATAGACAGACAGACAGACAGACAGACAGACAGACAGACAGACAGACAGACAGACAGACAGACAGACAGACAGACAGACAGACAGACAGACAGACAGACAGACAGAGAGAGAGAGAAAGACAGACAGAGAGAGACAGAGAGAGACAGAGAGAGACAGAGAGAGACAGAGAGAGACAGAGAGAGACAGACAGAGAGACAGAGAGAGAGAGACAGAGAGAGAGACAGAGAGAGACAGAGAGAGAGACAGAGACAGAGATAGAGAGAGAGAGAGATAGAGAGAGAGAGAGAGAGAGAGAGAGAGAGAGAGACAGAGAGAGAGAGAGAGAGAGGAGATAATAAAGTTCATGTTTACAGTGGTCCAGGCTTCTGGTGATCTGCTCAGTATGTAAAGGTTAAATAATCCCTGCGGAGCTCAGTGAACCTAAAGAAACACAGTGTACGCAGGAAATCCAATGGACCACATTTATTGGACGACTGGAGAGGCAGTCATGTTTTCATGCAGGCAGTGACTCAGTCTAAACTGATCTAAACCAAACGTACAGCACTCTACTAGTCTCCCAGACAGAATCACAAAAGTCTACAGTACACTACTACAGTACACTACTAGAGTACACTACGACAGTACACTACTACAGTACACTACTACAGTACACTACTAGAGTACACTACTACAGTACACTACTAGAGTACACTACGACAGTACACTACTACAGTACACTACTACAGTACACTACTAGAGTACACTACTACAGTACACTACTACAGTACACTACGACAGTACACTACTACAGTACACTACTACAGTACACTACTAGAGTCCACTACAACAGTACACTACTACAGTACACTACTACAGTACACTACAACAGTACACTACTACAGTACACTACTAGAGTACACTACTACAATACACTACAACAGTACACTACTACAGTACACTACAACAATACACTACAACAGTACACTCTGGTACATTGCACCACATCTTACTCAACATCATACAAATTCACCAGCCAGACTCAGGGATAGACTGAGACAGTATACAACTACAGTACACTACTACAGTACACTACTGTATGGCCTTGCACCATACAGCCTATCACCATACTGCCTATTACCATAACGCCTATCACCATACTGCCTATCACCATTCTGCCTATCACCATACTGCGTATCACCATACTGTCTATCACCATACTGCCTATTACCATAACGCCTATCACCATACTGCCTATCACCAATCTGCCTATCACCATAACGCCTATCACCATACTGCCTATCACCAATCTGCCTATCACCATACTGTCTATCACCATACTGCCTATTACCATAAGGCCTATCACCATACTGCCTATCACCATACTGCCTATCACCATACTGCCTATCACCAATCTGCCTATCACCATACTGCCTATCACCATTCTGCCTATCACCATACTGCCTATTACCATACTGCCCATAACCATACTGCCTATCACCATACTGCCTATCACCATAATGTCTGGCACCATACTGCCTATCACCATACTGTCTGGCACCATACTGCCTATCACCATACTGTCTGGCACCATACTGCCTATCACCATACTGTCTGGCACCATACTGCCTATCACCATACGGCCTATCACCATACTGCCTATCACCATACTGCCTATCACCATTCTGCCTATCACCATACTGCGTATCACCATACTGTCTATCACCATACTGCCTATTACCATAACGCCTATCACCATACTGCCTATCACCAATCTGCCTATCACCATAACGCCTATCACCATACTGCCTATCACCATACTGCCTATCACCATACTGCCTATCACCACAACGCCTATCACCATACTGCCTATCATAATACTGCCTATCACCATAACACCTATCACCATAACGCATATCACCATACTGCCTATAACCATACTGCCTATCACCATACTGCCTATCAACATAATGCCTATCAACATAATGCCTATCACCATACTGCCTATCACCATACTGCCTATCACCATGCTGTATATTACCATACTGCCTATCACCACAACGCCTATCACCATACTGCCTATCATCATACTGCATGGCACGATACTGCCTATCACCATACTGCCTATCATCATACTGCCTATCAACATAATGCCTATCACCATACTGCCTATCACCATACTGCCTATCACCATGCTGTCTATTACCATACTGCCTATCACCACAACGCCTATCACCATACTGCCTATCATCATACTGCATGGCACGATACTGCTTATCACTACACTGCCTATCATCATACTGCCTGGCACCATACTGCCTATCACCATACTGTCTGGCACCATACTGCCTATCACCATACTGTCTGGCACCATACTGCCTATCACCATACTGTCTGGCACCATACTGCCTATCACCATACGGCCTATCACCATACTGCCTATCACCATACGGCCTATCACCATACTGCCTATAACCATACTGCCTATCATCATACTGCCTATAACCATACTGCCTATCACCATACTGCCTATCACCATACTGCCTATCATCATAATGCATGGCACAACACTGCCTATCACCATACTGTCTATAACCATACTGCCTATCACCATACTGTCTATCACCATACTGCCCATCACCACAACGCCTATCACCATACTGCCTATCATCATACTGCATGGCACGATACTGCCTATCACTACACTGCCTATCATCATACTGCCTGGCACCATACTGCCTATCACCATACTGTCTGGCACCATACTGCATATCACCATACTTTCTGGCACCATACTTCCTATCACCATACTGTCTGGCACCATACTGCCTATCACCATACTGCCTATCACCATACTGCCTGGCACCATACTGCCTATCACCATACTGTCTGGCACCATACTGCCTATCACCATACTGCCTATCACCATACTGCCTATCACCATACTGCCGATAACCATACCGCCTATCACCATACTGCCTATCACCATAATGTCTGGCACCATACTGCCTATCACCATACTGTCTGGCACCATACTGCCTATCACCATACTGTCTGGCACCATACTGCCTATCACCATACTGCCTATCACCATACTGCCTATCACCATACTGCCTATAGCCATACTGCCTATCACCATACTGCCTATCACCATAATGTCTGGCACCATACTGCCTATCACCATACTGTCTGGCACCATACTGCCTATCACCATACTGTCTGGCACCATACTGCCTATCACCATACTGTCTGGCACCATACTGCCTATCACCATACGGCCTATCACCATACTGCCTATCACCATACTGCCTATCACCATACTGCCTATAACCATACTGCCTATCATCATACTGCCTATAACCGTACTGCCTATCACCATACTGCCTATCATCATACTGCATGGCACGATACTGCCTATCACCATAATGCCTATCACCATACTGCCTATAACCATACTGCCTATCACCATACTGTCTATCACCATACTGCCCATCACCACAACGCCTATCACCATACTGCCTATCATCATACTGCATGGCACGATACTGCCTATCACTACACTGCCTATCATCATACTGCCTGGCACCATACTGCCTATCACCATACTGTCTGGCACCATACTGCCTATCACCATACTGTCTGGCACCATACTTCCTATCACCATACTGTCTGGCACCATACTGCCTATCACCATACTGCCTATCACCATACTGCCTGGCACCATACTGCCTATCACCATACTGTCTGGCACCATACTGCCTATCACCATACTGCCTATCACCATACTGCCTGGCACCATACTGCCTATCACCATACTGTCTGGCACCATACTGCCTATCACCATACTGTCTGGCACCATACTGCCTATCACCATACTGCCTATCACCATACGGCCTATCACCATACTGCCTATCACCATACTGCCTATCACCATACTGCCTGGCACCATACTGCATTTCACTGTGTCTTCAGTTAGCAACACAAATCACATTAAAAAAGGAGACAGAGCATCCCCCTCTCTCTCACTGTGACAATCACTCGACCACAACTGCAAAGCCTAGTCGACTGAACTGGAAAAATTCAGTTAGTTTTCCCCCTATGGGTTTAAAGAGGGAAATGTAGCTAGTTTTGGGCAATTTAGCCATTGTCTTAGTAACTGTTAAAAAGAAGAGAGGCTCCCAACTGCTTGATATTATCTACTAAGGCTCTATTCACACAGGACTAGTATTACTATAGAAAGTCTGTTATGTAAATATTACCCCAGCATGTCCATTTTTCCAGTGGACAATTCAGATGGGATTAGTTTTACTAAACTGCCCCTGTGATTACTTTTTTGTCCCTCATTCACAATTGACCGTTATGACGGAAGCCTGGAAAGCTCTTCTAGTCGTGAAGACATTTTAAATGTCTAGGGATAGTCTAATATTTACCTAATGGGCTTCAGTTCAGAGATAGACATAATGAATATCAATAAGAATCATGAACTGCAACCTATGCAGACATTTAATTACCTGACGGATTTGTCAATTTATCAATTAATTGGCACAAAATTGTCCACTTCATCTTTTAAAAGAGAAGTACGGCACTAGGAAAGTTGATATGTGACATAAAAAAATATATATTTTCATTTTACCAGGCAAGTCAGTTAAGAACAAAATCTTATTTTCAATGACAGCCTGGGAACAGTGGGTTAACTGCCTGTTCAGGGGCAGAAAGACAGATTTGTACCTTGTCAGCTCGGGGGTTTGAACTTGCAACCTTCCGGTTACTAGTCCAACGCTCTAACCACTAGGCTACCCTGCCATCATTAATCTGCAGGCTACGTGCATTGCACTTTTTTTTTTTTAAGAATTAATTTCTTCCCATGTTCTTCCAATCTGATTGCAGCACCTGTTAAACTCTGTAATATCACTCAAAACACAGGGATGACGATTCCCATGGCATAAGTATTATCAGAAGACCTTGGAGTTTGACGAAATACCGCAGGTTTTTAAGAGCTGGGATATTAACCTTCCTGTGAAGTAAAAATGACTGACATGGCAGATTCGGACGGGACTAAAATGACAGATGTAGGGATTTGTGCTCGCGCAGATACTCTAATTATATTACCTAAGCTCCCCCAGTAAAACGTATCTCGTCCGAGTAGGGCTTAGGACACGTGAAACACAGGGGTGTAGATGCAGGAACCTGGTCTGTATCCCAAATGGCACCCTATTCCCAATATAGTGCACCACAAATCTCTGGACCTAAAGTAGTGCACCACTCTCCTGTCCTTCACTCTGAGTCTGGAAGTGGTATCTAAGCTTTATCGTCTCTGAGAACAACACAAACCTCAAATTAACCAAAATAAGACAAACCTCAAATTAACCAAAATAAGACAAACATTTTTCAGAGTGGAGGCTGTAGTGGAAAGTTAATTTCACTTTAAGAATGTTGTTGGTGCCCGGCCGGGCATGGCAATGAGAGTTAGTTTTGAGCCCTGCTATAGGTCTTAATTGCCTAGCAACATGGGACAAGTAAGTCCTCCAAATGAGGGGATAAATAGAGAAAGGGAGAGTGAATTTCTTTCCCTCCCAACCAAGGACAGAGGGAAATGTAATTGTGCCTAATTTGGATGATTAGGGTGTTTTCAGACAGAAGGGATAATGAGTGGCACTTTATTTGATTAAATCCTCCTCTAAACGACTGGAATAGGAGAACAGGCACTTCGGCCATGAGGCCTTCACCTTCATAAGTCGTCTGAGTATAAACAAAGCCTTGACAAATAACTTAACAGAGCCAATTAAAGTCCTGGAGGGCTGACACGAAGGGAGGTGAGGCAGTCGGCAGAAGAGCCATTCTGGCCAGGAGAAGGAGGATTCGGAGGGAGGGGAGCCCATCGGCAGAAGAGACATTCTGTCCAGGATGGAGGCAAGCTAAGGTGTGCTGGGGAAAAGGGAATAGGTCCTATATGATGGCCCCCTGACTTGGACTGACAGTTCAGCACGACACAGGGTTGGGGAGAGAGAGAGGGAGAGATGGTTAGAGAGAGAAAGAGAGAGAGAGAAGAGAAGGAGAGGCAGAGAGAGAGAGCGAGGGTTAGAGAGAGAGAAAAATAGAGAGAGAGAGAGACAGAGAGATATATATAAAAATATATTCTATAGCTACCTTGGCCTAAACATCAGCACCACAGGTAACTTCCACACAGCTGTGAACAATCTGAGAGACAAGGCAAGAAGTGCATTCTATGCCATCAAAAGTACATCAAATTCGACACACCAATTAGGATCTGTTCTATAACTTAAGTCAGTTATAGAACCCATTGCACTTTATGGTTGTGAGGTCTGGTCACTCACCAACCAATAATTCACAATATGGGACAAACACCAAATTGAAACTCTGCAGGCAGAATTCTGCAAAAATATCCTCTGTGTAACACCAAATAATGCATGCAGAGCAGAATTAGGCCGATACCGACTAATTATCAAAATCCAGAAAAGATCTGTTCAATTCTACAACCAGCTAAAATGAAGTGAATCCAAAACCTTAGATAACAAAGCCATCATCTACAGAGAGATGAACCTGGAGAAGAGTCCCCTAAGCAAGATGGTCCTGGGGCTCTGTTCACAAAAACAAACAGATCCCACAGAGCCTCAGGAACAGCAACACAATTAGACCCAACCAAATAATGAGAAAAACAAAAAGATAATGACTTGACAGATTGGAAAGATTTATCCAAAAAAAAAAACAGAGCAAACTAGAATGCTATTTGGCCCTAAACAGAGAGTACACAGTGGCAGAAAACCTGACCACTGGAAATCTTTGACTATGTACAATCTCAGTGAGCATAGCCTTGCTATTGAGAAAAGCCACCGTAGGCAGACCTGGCTCTCAAGAGAAGACAGGCTATGTGCTCACTGCCCACAAAATGAGGTGGAAACTGAGCTGCACTTCCGAACCTCCTGCCCAATGTATGACCATATTAGAGAGACATATTTCCCTCAGATACACAGATCCACAAAGAATTAGAAAACAAACCTAATTTTAATAAACTCACATTTCTATTCGGTGAAATACCACAACATGCCGTCACAGCAGCAAGATTTGTGACCTGTTGCCACAAGAAAAGGGCAACCAGTGAAGAACAAACACGGTTGTAAATACAACCCATATTTATGTTTATTAATTTTCCCTTTTGTACTTTAACTATTTGCACATTGTTACAACACTGTATATAGACATAATATGACATTTGGAATGTATTTTTTATTTTGAAACTTCTGTAAGTGTAATGTCTACTGTTCATTTTATTGTTTATTTCACTTTTGTTTATTATCTACTTCACTTGCTTTGGTAATGTTAACATATGTTTCCCATGCCAATAAAGCCCTTGAATTGAATGGAGAGAGAGAGAGAGAGAGAGAGAGAGTGAGAGAGAGAAAGAGTGAGAGAGTGAGAGAGAGAGAGAGAGAGAGAGAGAGAGAGAGAGGGTTGGAGAGAGAGAGAGAGAGAGAGAGAGGGGTGGATAGAGAGAGAGAGGGCTAAAGAGAGAGAGAGAGTGAGAGAGTGAGAGAGTGAGAGAGTGAGAGAGAGAGAGAGAGAGAGAGAGAGAGAGAGGGTTGAGAGAGAGAGGCAGGGTTGGAGAGAGAGAGGGTTGGAGAGAGAAAGAGAGAGGGCTAAAGAGAGAGAGAGAGTGAGAGAGAGAGGTTTAGAGTGAGAGAAACGGAGAGAGACAGAATAAAGGGAGAAAATACAATAGTTTGAGAAGTCTGTCATGCTTTTTTCCTGTTTTCCGTGTTCACCTTGACCCATATGACCTCCTCAGCACCACTCATTTCCCCGAACCTCGACCCTTCCTCTCCAGAACACTAACACCAGCCACACAGGTCACAGAGAGCAACATGAGGCAGGACTCACAATCTATTTTAGGAATACACACAGACAGATACAAACACACACACACACAGAGCAACAAACTAAAAAGTAGCAAATCATCAGAAAATAATCC
Source organism: Oncorhynchus mykiss (assembly GCF_013265735.2). Classification (NCBI taxonomy): domain Eukaryota; kingdom Metazoa; phylum Chordata; class Actinopteri; order Salmoniformes; family Salmonidae; genus Oncorhynchus; species Oncorhynchus mykiss. The sequence goes on from NC_048582.1 coordinate 64,071,813, forward strand.
ACAAGGATGTGGGCAGAAATACTCAATAATCCTTGGGATTTTTATTTTCTTCAAATATTATTTACTTTTATTTTGCACATGAGAGACTTCATTAGTGTATTGAACACTGTAAATACATTGTAGTGTTGCTATCAGTCCACAGCCATCCCTCTCAGAGCACTAGCTAGCCACAGTGTTGCTATCAGTCCACATCCATCCCTCTCAGAGCACTAGCCAGCCACAGTGTTGCTATCAGTCCACATCCATCCCTCTCAGAGCACTAGCTAGCCACAGTGTTGCTATCAGTCCACATCCATCCCTCTCAGAGCACTAGCTAGCCACAGTGTTGCTATCAGTCCACATCCATCCCTCTCATAGCACTAGCTAGCCACAGTGTTCCTATCAGTCCACATCCATCCCTCTCAGAGCACTAGCTAGCCACAGTGTTGCTATCAGTCCACATCCATCCCTCTCAGAGCACTAGCTAGCCACAGTGTTGCTATCAGTCCACATCCATCCCTCTCATAGCACTAGCTAGCCACAGTGTTGCTATTAGTCCACATCCATCCCTATCAGAGCCCTAGCTAGCCACAGTGTTGCTATCAGTCCACATCCATCCCTCTCAGAGCACTAGCTAGCCACAGTGTTGCTATCAGTCCACATCCATCCCTCTCAGAGCACTAGCTAGCCACAGTGTTGCTATCAGTCCACATCCATCCCTCTCATAGCACTAGCTAGCCACAGTGTTGCTATCAGTCCACATCCATCCCTCTCAGAGCACTAGCTAGCCACATTGTTGCGATCAGTCCACACCCATCCCTCTCATAGCACTAGCTAGCCACAGTGTTGCTATCAGTCCACATCCATCCCTCTCAGAGCACTAGCTAGCCACAGTGTTGCTATCAGTCCACATCCATCCCTCTCAGAGCACTAGCTAGCCACAGTGTTGCTATCAGTCCATATCCATCCCTCTCATAGCACTAGCTAGCCACAGTGTTGCTATTAGTCCACATCCATCCCTATCAGAGCCCTAGCTAGCCACAGTGTTGCTATCAGTCCACATCCATCCCTCTCAGAGCACTAGCTAGCCACAGTGTTGCTATCAGTCCACATCCATCCCTCTCAGAGCACTAGCTAGCCACAGTGTTGCTATCAGTCCACATCCATCCCTCTCAGAGCACTAGCTAGCCACAGTGTTGCTATCAGCGAGAGGAGGAGGGGAGCAGAGAAGGAGGGGAGAAGAGAAGGAGGGGAGAAGAGGAGGAGGGGAGGAGTAGGGGAGTACAGGTCAAAAGTTTGGACACACTTACTCATTCAAGGTTTTTTTCATTAAAAAAAAAAACTATTTTCTAGACACTCAGAACAGTTGATGTTGACATGTGTCTGTCACTTGAAGCATTTATTTGGGTTGCAATCTGAGGTGCAATTAACTCTAATGAATGTATCCTCTGCAGCAGAGGTAACTCTGGGTCTTCCTCTCATGTGGCGGTCCTCATGAGAGCCAGTTAACTCTAATGAACGTATCCTCTGCAGCAGAGGTAACTCTGGGTCTTCCTCTCATGTGGCGGTCCTCATGAGAGACAGTTAACTCTAATGAACGTATCCTCTGCAGCAGAGGTAACTCTGGGTCTTCCTCTCATGTGGCGGTCCTCATGAGAGACAGTTAACTCTAATGAACGTATCCTCTGCAGCAGAGGTAACTCTGGGTCTTCCTCTCAGGTGGCGGTCCTCATGAGAGACAGTTAACTCTAATGAATGTATCCTCTGCAGCAGAGGTAACTCTGGGTCTTCCTCTCCTGTGGCGGTCCTCAAGAGAGACAGTTAACTCTAATGAACGTATCCTCTGCAGCAGAGGTAACTCTGGGTCTTCCTCTCATGTGGCGGTCCTCATGAGAGACAGTTAAGACTAATGAACGTATCCTCTGCAGCAGAGGTAACTCTGGGTCTTCCTCTCATGTGGCGGTCCTCATGAGAGCCAGTTAACTCTAATGAACGTATCCTCTGCAGCAGAGGTAACTCTGGGTCTTCCTCTCATGTGGCGGTCCTCATGAGAGACAGTTTCATCATAGTGCTTGATGGTTTTTGCAACTGTACTTGAAGAACATTTTCCGTGTTGACTGACCTTCATGTCTTAAAGTAATGATGGAATGTCATTTCTCTTTGCTTATTTGAGCTGTTCTTGCCATAATATGGACTTGGTCTTTTACCAAATAGGGCTGTCTTCTGTATACCACCACCACCTTGTCACAGGTAGGGGTGGTACACACTTATTTGGTTACTACATGATTCCATATGTGTTATTTCATAGTTTTAATGTCTTCACTATTATTATACAATATAGAAAATAGTACAAATAAAGAAAAACCCTGGAATGAGTAGGTGCGTTCAAACTTTTGACTGGTAATGTATGTAATACAGAGAAATAACAGCAACAACAACAACAGATGCTGCTTCCACTGCGATATCAACCCTATTCCCCCTTCGAAGACAGATGTAATTAGGGCTTGTAGAATTCCAATTCATTTCAGCCTCCAGTAGTGTTACCCCGCTAACTGTGACAATTCAACCTAGCAGTAAACCAGTAGTATTACCCTGCTAACTGTGACAATTCAACCTAGCAGTGAACCAGTAGTATTACCCTGCTAACTGTGACAGTTTAACCTAGCAGTGAACCAGTAGTGTTACCCTGCTAACTGTGACAATTCAACCTAGCAGTAAACCAGTAGTATTACCCTGCTAACTGTGACAATTCAACCTAGCAGTAAACCAGTAGTATTACCCTGCTAACTGTGACAATTCAACCTAGCAGTGAACCAGTAGTATTACCCTGCTAACTGTGACAATTCAACCTAGCAGTGAACCAGTAGTGTTACCCTGCTAACTGTGACAATTCAACCTAGCAGTAAACCAGTAGTATTACCCTGCTAACTGTGACAATTCAACCTAGCAGTGAACCAGTAGTATTACCCTGCTAACTGTGACAATTCAACCTAGCAGTAAACCAGTAGTATTACCCTGCTAACTGTGACAATTCAACCTAGCAGTAAACCAGTACTATTACCCTGCTAACTGTGACAGTTCAACCTAGCAGTGAACCAGTAGTATTACCCTGCTAACTGACAATTCAACCTAGCAGTGAACCAGTAGTATTACCCTGCTAACTGTGACAGTTCAACCTAGCAGTAAACCAGTCTTCAGTAGTGTTACCCTGCTAACTGTGACAGTTCAACCTAGCAGTAAACCAGTCTTCAGTAGTGTTACCCTGCTAACTGTGACAGTTCAACCTAGCAGTAAACCAGTAGTATTACCCTGCTAACTGTGACAGTTCAACCTAGCAGTAAACCAGTAGTATTACCCTGCTAACTGTGACAGTTCAACCTAGCAGTGAACCAGTCTTCAGTAGTATTACCCTGCTAACTGTGACAGTTCAACCTAGCAGTAAACCAGTAGTATTACCCTGCTAACTGTGACAATTCAACCTAGCAGTGAACCAGTAGTATTACCCTGCTAACTGTGACAGTTCAACCTAGCAGTAAACTAGTCTTCAGTAGTATTACCCTGCTAACTGTGACAGTTTAACCTAGCAGTAAACCAGTCTTCAGTAGTGTTACCCTGCTAACTGTGACAATTCAACCTAGCAGTGAACCAGTAGTGTTACCCTGCTAACTGACAATTCAACCTAGCAGTAAACCAGTAGTGTTACCCTGCTAACTGACAATTCAACCTAGCAGTAAACCAGTAGTATTACCCTGCTAACTGTGACAATTCAACCTAGCAGTGAACCAGTAGTATTACCCTGCTAACTGTGACAATTCAACCTAGCAGTGAACCAGTAGTATTACCCTGCTAACTGTGACAATTCAACCTAGCAGTGAACCAGTAGTATTACCCTGCTAACTGTGACAGTTCAACCTAGCAGTAAACTAGTCTTCAGTAGTATTACCCTGCTAACTGTGACAGTTTAACCTAGCAGTAAACCAGTCTTCAGTAGTATTACCCTGCTAACTGTGACAGTTTAACCTAGCAGTAAACCAGTCTTCAGTAGTGTTACCCTGCTAACTGTGACAGTTCAACCTAGCAGTAAACCAGTCTTCAGTAGTGTTACCCTGCTAACTGTGACAATTCAACCTAGCAGTAAACCAGTCTTCAGTAGTGTTACCCTGCTAACTGACAATTCAACCTAGCAGTAAACCAGTCTTCAGTAGTGTTACCCTGCTAACTGTGACAGTTTAACCTAGCAGTAAACCAGTCTTCAGTAGTATTACCCTGCTAACTGTGACAGTTCAACCTAGCAGTAAACCAGTCTTCAGTAGTATTACCCTGCTAACTGTGACAGTTCAACCTAGCAGTAAACCAGTCTTCAGTAGTATTACCCTGCTAACTGTGACAGTTTAACCTAGCAGTGAACCAGTCTTCAGTAGTATTACCCTGCTAACTGTGACAGTTTAACCTAGCAGTGAACCAGTCCCTAGTAGTGTTACCCTGCTAACTGACAATTCAACCTAGCAGTGAACCAGTAGTATTACCCTGCTAACTGTGACAATTCAACTTAGCAGTAAACCAGTCTTCAGTAATGTTACCCTGCTAACTGTAGGAGATCAAACCTGCTATCAACACACACGCAGACAAATAGCACAGGTTTAAGGAGAAAACTGATAGCCGTGTGTGTGCATGTGCAATATATGTGCACCCAATGTGTGCATGAGTGTGTGTGTGTGTGTGTGTGTGTGTGTGTGTGTGTGTGTGCGTGGGATAGAGTGTGGGAAAATTGGGTGATAATCGAATAAAAAAATTGTTCATAGCACTGCAATTACTGTTTGTCTACCTGTTATTATATAAACAGGGTCACTCTACTAACACATGTGTTGTATTTATTTACAGGGACGTAATAAACCAAACTTTACCCATCAACCCTTTCTATAGAAATGTAGGTAAATTAATCATCTTGGTTTACACTAAACCCCAACAGGGTGACTTTTAACACCTGTAGATACTGGAGCTATGCACTAAACCCCAACCGGGAGACTTTTCACACCTGTAGATACTGGAGCTATGCACTAAACCCCAACAGGGTGACTTTTAACACCTGTCGATACTGGAGCTATGCACTAAACCCCAACCGGGAGACTTTTCACACCTGTAGATACTGGAGCTATGCTCTAAACCCCAACCGGGGGACTTTTCACACCTGTAGATACTGGAGCTATGCTCTAAACCCCAACCGGGGGACTTTTCACACCTGTAGATACTGGAGCTATGCTCTAAACCCCAACCGGGGGACTTTTCACATCTGTAGATACTGGAGCTATGCACTAAACCCCAACTGGGGGACTTTTCACACCTGTAGATACTGGAGCTATGCTCTAAACCCCAACCGGGGGACTTTTCACACCTGTAGATACTGGAGCTATGCTCTAAACCCCAACCGGGGGACTTTTCACACCTGTAGATACTGGAGCTATGCATTTAACATGACTGGAGCTCCCTGTGTGTACTTGGTCTGGTGCTCCAGTCTGCCAATATCTAGCTGGGCCATCCTTTCACAAGTGGTTCATATTTAGTTTTTTTGCCCCAGCACTACACAGCTGATTTAAATAACCAACTCATCATCAAGCTTTGATTATTTGAATCAGCTGTGTAGTGCTACGGTTAAAAACAAAATGCGCACCCTTGGGGTCTCCAGGACTGAGTTTGGGTTTGGCTAACCAGACCACCAGAGAAAACAGGGACATAGGCCGGGCCAGGGGTAAGAATTCCGGGATGAGTAACAGACGTGTTGGGCATCACCCCCTCAACACCCAGAGGAGAGGAGGTGTGAGCAAGAAGGGAAAAAGCATCTGTGATGAACACAACACAAAGTAACATGGAATACTATTTCTACCTCTCTCTCTGCCTCATCTCATGTTACACACATGTACACACAATCGAAGCCACACTTACCACCCTCACAGTCCCTGTGCTGCCTTACGAGTAAAGAGAATCTCATTCCCTCTCCAATGTTCCAAGGAGCTCCTCCCCCTATGTTCCAAGGAGCTCCTCCCCCTACGTTCCAAGGAGCTCCTCCCTCTATGTTCCAAGGAGCTCCTCCCCCTATGTTCCAAGTAGCTCCTCCCCCTATGTTCCAAGGGGCTCCTCCCCTTATGTTCCAAGGACCTCCTCCCCCTATGTTCCAAGGAGCTCCTCCAAATACATTCCAAGGAGCTCCTCCCCCTATGTTCTTCAGGTGGAGCAATGATCAGACTGTACCCATGTGATGAGAATCAATGTTCCATCGCCGTTCCATTCTACACAGCCTCCTGTCTAGATAGTGCAGTGACTGTGAAACGAGCTCAGGACCTGAGGTTTGAAGGAAACACCACAGGGGACATAACAAGGGATATCTGAAATTACAGAGAAGGGAATGCTTTCTAATACATATTTTAACCATGCATGGGAGCTTTGTGCACATGGTAAAAAATGTTATTACCTTTATTTTATTAATCTTTTATTCAACTTTATTTTGTTCTTTGTCCCTTATTGATTCTACGTTCCACAATCCAGCTAGGTCCATCATGTGTTAGTACCATCGTAGTGGCCATCCCACAGCACCAACCCTGCCCCCACAGCACCAACCCTGGCCCCACAGCACCAACCCAGCCCCCACAGCACCAACCCTGCCCCCATAGCACCAACCCTGCCCCCATAGCATAGCACCAACCCTTCCCCCATAGCACCAACCCTGCTCCCATAGCACCAACCCTGCCCCCATAGCACCAATCCTGCCCCCACAGCACCAACCCTACCCCATAACACCAACCCTTCCCCCATAGCACCAACCCTGCTCCCATAGCACCAACCCTGCCCCCACAGCACCAACCTGCCCCCATAGCACCAACCCTGCTCCCATAGCACCAATCCTGCCCCCATAGCACCATCCCTGCCCCCACAGCACCAACCCAGCCCCCACAGCACCAACCCAGCCCCCACAGCACCAACCCTGCCCCCACAGCACCAACCCAGCCCCCACAGCACCAACCCAGCCCCCACAGCACCAATCCTGCCCCCACAGCACCAACCCTGCCCCCATAGCACCAACCCTGTCCCCACAGCACCAACCCTGCCCCCACAGCACCAACCCACAGCACCTGCACTACAACAGCCCCCTTGCTCCGCACTGCAACTCACCACCCAAGAGGAGAGAGGAAAAGGGGGGAGTGGAGAAGGGAGAGGAAAGAGATGAGGAGAGGGGAGAGAGCCCAATTTATATTTTTGTTGTGAAACTAGTCCTTGCCGTTCTGCCACCCTACGTGAGACCAAAAAAAGGACCCCGCAAAACTAGAATAGTCCCAGTAAGCAAAATTATGTTGAAAAGACGTCTAAAATAGGTATTTTTTAGACATTGAAGTTAGGTTCAATTTAGGTTCTGAATGAAAGGTGAAAAGGTATTTTCCAGGACGTAGAAAAGGTGTCTTTCCCAGACATTGAAAAATATGTATTTTCCAGATGTTGAAATCAGGCAAATGTTGGTTATGAATGAAAGTTGAAAATAAGTCATTTATAGACGTCTATGCTTGGACCAAATTAAATCCGGACAGAATCTGAACCAAACATAGATCTCTATGATTGGTTCAGATTTGTTGATTTGGTTCAAACAAAAACCAAAGTCCGTAGATGTGGAAATCAAGGCCGGTCCGAACTACATCAAAAA
>NC_048582.1:64084478-64106978 GCF_013265735.2 Oncorhynchus mykiss
GCCCTATGTAGGTATAGATAGAGGCCTTATGTAGGGGTAGATAGAGGACTTATGCAGGGGTAGATAGAGGCCCTATGTACGGGTAGATAGAGGCCCTATGTACGGGTAGATAGAGGCCCTATGTAGGTATAGATAGAGGACTTATGCAGGGGTAGATAGAGGCCCTATGTAGGGGTAAATAGAAGCCTTATGTAGGTATAGATAGAGACCTTATGTAGGTATAGATAGAGGCCTTATGTAGGGGTAGATAGAGGCCCTATGTAGGGGTAGATAGAGGCCTTATGTAGGGGTAGATAGAGGCCCTATGTAGGGGTAGATAGAGGCCTTATGTAGGTTTAGATAGAGGCCTTATTTAGGGGTAGACCGAGGCCTTATGTAGGGGTAGATAGAGGGTCCCTTTTATTTATCTATAAAGTAAAAGATTAGCACAAGTCTCTGAATGTCATTTATCTATAAAGTTAAAGGTTAGCACGAGTCTCAGCAAACAACTCTAAGATGGTCAGGCTTATTACACAAAGGAGCAGTACCAGATGTTTAGATATAGTACTATAGTACTGTCTGTCTGTCTGTCTGTCTGTCTGTCTGTCTGTCTGTCTGTCTGTCTGTCTGTCTGTCTGTCTGTCTGTCTGTCTGTCTGTCTGTCTGTCTGTCTGTCTGTCTGTCTGTCTGTCTGTCTGTCTGTCTGTCTGTTGTTCTCTCTCTGTCTTTCTCTCTCTGTGTCTGTCTGTCTGTCTGTCTCGCTCTCTCTCTGTCTTTCTCTCTCTCTCTCTATGTCTGTCTGTCTGTCTGTCTGTCTGTCTGTCTGTCTGTCTGTCTGTTTGTCTGTCTGTCTGTCTGTCTGTCTGTCTGTCTGTCTGTCTGTCTGTCTGTCTGTCTCTCATTCTCTCTCTGTCTGTCTGTCTGTCTCTCGCACTCTCTCTGTCTTTCTTTCTCTCTCTCTCTCTCTCTCTGTCTGTCTGTCTGTCTGTCTGTCTGTCTATCTGTCTGTCGTTCTCTCTCTGTCTTTCTCTCTCTGTGTCTGTCTGTCTGTCTGTCTGTCTGTCTGTCTGTCTGTCTGTATGTCTGTCTGTCTGTCTGTCTGTCTGTCTCGCTCTCTCTATGTCTTTCTCTCTGTCTGTCTGTCTGTCTTTCTGCCAGAAGGGAATACACTCATTCTCCCACTTCCTTTCTGTATCCCCCTTCAAGTCTGCCTCCAGTACAGTGCATAGTTTAGGACACCCTCAGCCTCACAGAGGGTGTCCTAAAAGGTACACCATATTCCAGTCTCTAGTGTCCACCGTGGCTGCTGATGCCGATAGTGAATGGGCAGTGTTGGCTGTTGGCGTTTGAATGCGTGGGCAGTTTAAAAGCGTGTTATTCTGTGTGTCACCTTCTCCTGTCTGGAGCTGAGGGTCAGAGGCCCAAGGCCCGGGGCCAGGCAGGGCTGAGCCAGAGCTGAACGAAGCAGAAGAAAGAGGCCCAAGGCCCGGGGCCAGGCAGGGCTGAGCCAGAGCTGAACGAAGCAGAAGAAAGAGGCCCAAGGCCCGGGGCCAGGCAGGGCTGAGCCAGAGCTGAACGAAGCAGAAGAAAGAGGCCCAAGGCCCGGGGCCAGGCAGGGCTGAGCCAGAGCTGAACGAAGCAGAAGAAAGAGGCCCAAGGCCCGGGGCCAGGCAGGGCTGAGCCAGAGCTGAACGAAGCAGAAGAAAGAGGCCCAAGGCCCGGGGCCAGGCAGGGCTGAGCCAGAGCTGAACGACGCAGAAGAAAGAGGCCCAAGGCCCGGGGCCAGGCAGGGCTGAGCCAGAGCTGAACGAAGCAGAAGAAAGAGGCCCAAGGCCCGGGGCCAGGCAGGGCTTAGGCAGAGCTGAACGAAGCAGAAGAAAGAGGCCCAAGACCCGGGGCCAGGCAGGGCTGAGCCAGAGCTGAGCGAGACAGAAGAAAGGGGCCCAAGGCCCGGGGCCAGGCAGGGCTGAGCCAGAGCTGAACGAAGCAGAAGAAAGGGTCCCAAGGCCCGGGGCCAGGCAGGGCTGAGCCAGAGCTGAACGAAGCAGAAGAAAGAGGCCCAAGACCCGGGGCCAGGCAGAGCTGAGCCAGAGGTGAACGAAGCAGAAGAAAGAGGCCCAAGGCCCAGGGCCAGGCAGGGCTGAGCCAGAGCTGAACGAAGAAGAAGAAAGGAAAGGGCCCCCTTCTCTCTCTTGTCTAGGGAGGACCACATCTTCTACAGGAAACGAACACAAGCCCTCTCTGAAATCAGCTGCTTGCTCACGCCCACTCTCAATTATTATTGTACTTTTTTATTTCAAAGGGCTTCATTGGCATGTGAAACATATGAAATAGATAATAAACAAATGTGAAATAAACAGCAGACACAAAAGTTCCAAAGGAATAAGTTCCAGAATCTCTCTCCACCTCTTCTCTCTCCCCTTCTCTCTTGCCCCTCTTATCTCTTCCCTCCTCTCTCTCCCCTCCTCTCTCTACCCTCCGCTCTCTCCCCTCCTCTCTCTCCCCTCTTCTCTCTCCCCTCCTCTCTCTACCCTCCTCTCTCTCCCCTCTTCTCTCTCCCCTCTACTCTCTTCCCTCCTCTCTCTCCCCTCTTCTCTCTACCCTCCTCTCTCTCCCCTCTTATCTCTTCCCTCCTCTCTCTCCCCTCTTCTCTCTCCCCTCCTCTCTCTATCCTCCTCTCTCTCCCCTCTTCTCTCTGCATGCCAGCAATTATGTCTTCAGGAAATATAACTTTCAAATGACAGAAATACAGCCAGTATGATGCATTTGCATCAGATGATGAGACTGTATTTCTGTATTTTGAAAGTTATATTTCTTGAAGACATGATTTCTGATATGCAAATATTTCTTTTAAACATCTGAATGTGTTTTCAAACAATGTTATCATAAAATGAGAAAAGGCTGAAAACGAATCGTGTCACTGGCCAATTTAAGAAAAACAGGGATTTCTTTTTACTCCCCACCAGGAAGCCTCTCCTCCTCTTTCTTCAAAAGAACAAGCTTTCCTGAGTTGGACGAAGGCCAGGATCAGTAATAACGTGTTAAGCAGAAGACAGGAAATACTGGACAAGTTGAACAATGACATGACAATACTTAGAACTGTTACAGCTGTACCTATGTCCAGCATAAGGCCCTTGATGGCCCAGACAGGACGAAGCCAGTTTTACTCCTGACACACAGCGCCAACCAGCAGATGTTATCACTTTGCCAAGTAACACTCTTCTTGACACCCTCTCTTCTTAACACCCTCTTTTCTTAACACCCTCTCTTCTTAACACCCTCTCTTCTTAACACCCTCTCTTCTTAACACCCTCTCTTTTTAACACCCTCTCTTCTTAACACCCTCTCTTCTTAACACCATCTCTTCTTGACACCCTCTCTTCTTAACACCCTCTCTTCTTAACACCCTCTCTTCTTAACACCCTCTCTTCTTAACACCCTCTCTTCTTAACACCCTCTCTTCTTGACACCCTCTCTTCTTGACACCCTCTCTTCTTGACACCCTCTCTTCTTAACACCCTCTCTTTTTAACACCCTCTCTTCTGTTACTTTTTTTAACACTAAACACTAAACAAAACACAAAATATATGTTTTTTTTAAAAGGGAAGGAAATGAGTGTCTTCAGGGATGGGGGGAGTCAAATAAATGAATAATATAAATACTAAGTGATTTAGATTGAAGGAATCTGTGTTGGGCTGGGCTGCAGACGCAAGGCGAGGTCTCTCAGCGAAAGAGAGAAACAGGAAGCCTGCCTGTCGCACGGCTGTAAAACAACATGTCGAGGGTGTTCGTTCTGAGCTCCCAACACAACACACTGGCTCCATCCCAAAAGACACCCTATTCCCTATTTAGTGCACTACCTTTGACCATACAGAGAATAGGGAGCCATATGTGACTCGTTTCAGGAGACTAGGCATATGTCGCGTGTCACTACTTCACAGGAGAGGCATTTGAACGTAAACTTTTTTTTATTTTTAACAAAATGCTTATTTTTTGGGGGGCAGAAATGCCTTCTGGAACATGTGAACTTTCATGTGCCTTCATTATTTACAGTTTGCATGCCAACTGTAAATATGAATACAATTGTTAAATTACGAATTGGTTAAGCCACGAAAAAAGTCAGCAATCTTCCCACTAGCCATGATTGGCTGATATAATGAGTGGGCTGGATATGCCGAGAGATGAGTTGGGATTGGTCTGCTTCTGTCTATAACATGAGCTGGTCAGTATGTGTAGGTAATCCTTTCCATAGGTATCACGTAGTAGAACTGAATAAGTGTTTCTCTCTACTTTCTGGAGGACCGAGTTTTGAAATCAGTGAAATTAGAGTACGATAGCTGAGGAGATGGAGAAAATTCAGGTGTTTGAACGCAAATATGCAGACAGAGTCGAAAAGAGAACACAGAGAAGGCTGTTGTCCAAAACACATGTCTCCGGGTTACATCTTCAAACTGGGCAACGGTCTGTTCTGATCTGTTCTGATCTGTTCTGATTTGTTCTGATCTGTCCTGTTCTGTTCTGATCTGTTCTGATCGGTCCTGTTCTGTTCTGATCTGTTCTGATTTGTTCTGATCGGTCCTGTTCTGTTCTGATCTGTTCTGATTTGTTCTGATCGGTCCTGTTCTGTTCTGATCTGTTCTGATTTGTTCTGATCGGTCCTGTTCTGTTCTGATCTGTTCTGATTTGTTCTGATCGGTCCTGTTCTGATCTGTCCTGATCTGTCCTGATCTGATCTGTCCTGATCTGTCCTGATCTGTCCTGTTCTGATCTGTCCTGTTCTGATCTGTCCTGATCTGTCCTGTTCTGATCTGTCCTGTTCTGATCTGTTCTGATCTGTCCTGTTCTGATCTGTCCTGTTCTGATCTGTCCTGATCTGTCCTGTTCTGATCTGTCCTGTTCTGATCTGTTCTGATCTGTCCTGATCTGTCCTGTTCTGATTTGTCCTGTTCTGATCTGTTCTGATCTGTTCTGATCTGTCCTGGTCTGATCTGTCCTGTTCTGATCTGTTCTGATCTGTCCTGTTCTGATCTGTTCTGATCTGTCCTGTTCTGATCTGTCCTGTTCTGATCTGTCCTGTTCTGATCTGTTCTGATCTGTCCTGTTCTGATCTGTCCTGTTCTGATCTGTTCTGATCTGTCCTGTTCTGATCTGTCCTGTTCTGATCTGTTCTGATCTGTCCTGATCTGTCCTGTTCTGATCTGTTCTGATCTGTCCTGTTCTGATCTGTCCTGTTCTGATCTGTCCTGTTCTGATCTGTTCTGATCTGTCCTGTTCTGATCTGTCCTGTTCTGATCTGTCCTGTTCTGATCTGTTCTGATCTGTCCTGTTCTGATCTGTTCTGATCTGTCCTGATCTGTCCTGTCCTGATCTGTCCTGTTCTGATCTGTCCTGATCTGTCCTGTTCTGATCTGTCCTGATCTGTCCTGTTCTGATCTGTCCTGTTCTGATCTGTTCTGATCGGTCCTGTTCTGTTCTGATCTGTTCTGATCTGTCCTGTTCTAATCTGTTCTGATCTGTTCTGATCTGTCCTGTTCTGATCTGTCCTGTTCTGATCTGTCCTGTTCTGTTCTGATCTGTCCTGTTCTGATCTGTTCTGTGATAATGAGCTTTTATTAGCAAAGCATGCCTAATTGTAGTTGACACTGTAATGACGGTAAAGAATATTGTTTATTCTCTTCGCTGGCATTTTCCTCTGGAGCATCACACTGAGCTCTCAGCTCCAACTCCCACTTTATTCACAATAGCCCCCATTGCCTGCACTTTTTTTCCCCTTATTGATCATTAATTACTGTTCAGATAAAGCTGACAAACCCGGGAGATTTCAAGCAATTCCAGTTGAGCTGCCTCTCTGACAAATCCCTGATGCTGCCGTGTTCGCAGGACAAACACTACAAAAAAATAAAAAATCCCATTAAATTCTTGGGACATAAATAAACAGGCCTTATTTCCCACAAGTCCACCTTCGATCGCTGGCACGTGGAGGCGTGGCGCCACTGCCATCTCTCTCTCCTACACAACCTTCTCGCCTGACCTTCATCTTCACCGCTTGTCAATAACTTCCCTCTGTGCACAGCCGAAGATGGACTAAACATGACATCTTAAAGCTGAGGGCCTTGAATCAAGTCACGACCGACGGACAGACAGACAGACAGACCGACCGAAGATCGACAGACAGACAAGACAGACGTAGGATTTGATAGAGCTAAATGACAAAGGGCTAGAAGTTAAAGACATACTTGTAAATACATACTCAGCAAATTACTGAGGGAGAAAAGTTACACATTTTTGGTCTTTACTTTCTGTAAAACATTCTGTCATTTAACTTTGCCGTACCACAATGTGATTGTGCACGAAAGCGGCAATTATAAACCTCATTTCTGTGGCCGTCGGCTTAACATACTTTTATTACACCCCCCAAAAATACAAGCACCACAGACCAGCCTTTGTCTGAGCCTCTCTTAAAACACGTGATACATTTCCTGTTTTATTAAAAGCTGCAGATCAATTTAAGAACAAGTGTTTCATTACGAAGGAACTCAAAGCAGATCCCCTCCCTAGGTTCAGCGGAGAGGCCTATCAGCAAAGGTCTGAAGTGGGGTTAAGCATTTCTTCGACAGCATCCAACCAGAGCCAACAAAACAGGACCTTGGAATTGGACAGCCCCGAGAATCAGCCTCGCTAGACTACAGGAAGTAGAGGTGTTTCGGGCACAAATAATATGGTTGTCACATAGACAGATACCGGTTTAATTTCCCTTGGGATTTGTTAATGAATGATGCACACAGACAAAAATCTGAAAGTATATATAGCAAAATATGGAACCATACAGTCTCTCTTGACTACCACCTTGCTAAAGTGCAAGTCCACACCATTCTAACTACTAGACCCACAACACACAGCTGTTTCATACACATACACAGACTCCAACTTTTCACTTTTTCACATCTGCCATCAGCTTGACACCAAAACATTGACAACAAATACATGTTGACATAGTAAAATAAAAGTTTGTTAAAAAAAAGAAGATATACTGTATATACATGTATATATATATATATATATATATATATATATATATATATATATATATATATATATATATATATATTTATTTATTTATTTTTTATTTTTTTTTTAAAGGAGGAGGAAGGAGGAAAGAGAAGTGTATTTCTGTCAGAGGTTTTCAGTGCACGCGGATTGTCACGGCTAGCGTATAAACACACGTCATGTCGAGTGGTGCAGCGGTCTAAAACACCACATCTCAGTGCTAGAAGTGTCACTACAGACAACCTGGTTCAAATCCAGGCTGTATCACAACTGGCTGTGATTTGCAGTCGTATAGGGTGGTGCGCAATTGGCCCAGCATCGTCTGGATTTGTGCCGGTGTAGGTCATCAGTGTAAACAAGAATTTGTTT
The DNA here is from genome assembly GCF_013265735.2 of Oncorhynchus mykiss. Classification (NCBI taxonomy): domain Eukaryota; kingdom Metazoa; phylum Chordata; class Actinopteri; order Salmoniformes; family Salmonidae; genus Oncorhynchus; species Oncorhynchus mykiss. Next base: position 64,091,874 of record NC_048582.1, read on the forward strand.
TTAACTGACTTGCCTAGTTAAATACAAACATTTGAAGAGAGGGATGGTTTCACATGGAAGAGTTGGTTGGAGTCCCAGTTGGAATGCGATAAGGGATGATGAACATGGAAGAGTTGGTTGGAGTCCCAGTTGGAATGCGATAAGGGATGATGAACATGGAAGAGTTGGTTGGAGTCCCAGTTGGAATGCGATAAGGGATGGTTTCACATGGAAGAGTTGGTTGGAGTCCCAGTTGGAATGCGATAAGGGATGATGAACATGGAAGAGTTGGTTGGAGTCCCAGTTGGAATGCGATAAGGGATGGTTTCACATGGAAGAGTTGGTTGGAGTCCCAGTTGGAATGCGATAAGGGATGATGAACATGGAAGAGTTGGTTGGAGTCCCAGTTGGAATGCGATAAGGGATGATGAACATGGAAGAGTTGGTTGGAGTCCCAGTTGGAATGCGATAAGGGATGGTTTCACATGGAAGAGTTGGTTGGAGTCCCAGTTGGAATGCAATAAGGGATGATGAACATGGAAGAGTTGGTTGGAGTCCCAGTTGGAATGCGATAAGGGATGATGAACATGGAAGAGTTGGTTGGAGTCCCAGTTGGAATGCGAAAAGGGATGGTTTCACATGGAAGAGTTGGTTGGAGTCCCAGTTGGAATGCGATAAGGGATGATGAACATGGAAGAGTTGGTTGGAGTCCCAGTTGGAATGCGATAAGGGATGGTTTCACATGGAAGAGTTGGTTGGAGTCCCAGTTGGAATGCAATAAGGGATGATGAACATGGAAGAGTTGGTTGGAGTCCCAGTTGGAATGCGATAAGGGATGATGAACAGGGAAGAGTTGGTTGGAGTCCCAGTTGGAATGCGATAAGGGATGATGAACATGGAAGAGTTGGTTGGAGTCCCAGTTGGAATGCGATAAGGGATGATGAACATGGAAGAGTTGGTTGGAGTCCCAGTTGGAATGCGATAAGGGATGATGAACATGGAAGAGTTGGTTGGAGTCCCAGTTGGAATGCGATAAGGGATGATGAACATGCTTTCCTTGTGTTTTAATCTCCTTCTTGTAATGTAACACTGGCTACGGGCCTTTGCCTCGAAGCCCCATATTTGAAACACATGTTTCTCAATGCACTCTGAATACAGATCTTTATCACTCCATCAATCTGGAGACACTGACCACGTCCAAACTGGAATCCTTATCCCTATATAGTACACTACTTTTGACCAGAGCCCCCTGGGACGTAATCATTGGCTGATTGATTTTCGGCCAGGGAGGATGGAGGGAAAGTATGTGTGTGTGTGTGTGTGTGTATTTGTGTGAAGAGGGAAAAGCAGGGAGCTATGTATGTTTGGTTTGTTAAATGTGATACGCAACTGTTCCCCCTATCCTCATTCCTGGTTCCTACAGCAAGCCCTGTCCCCCCTCACCAAGCCCTGTCCCCCCTCACCAAGCCCTGTCCCTCGTCACCAAGCCCTGTCCCCCCTCACCAAGCCCTGTCCCCCCTCACCAAGCCCTGTCCCCCCTCACCAAGCCCTGTCCCCCCTCACCAAGCCCTGTCCCTCGTCACCAAGCCCTGTCCCCCCTCACCAAGCCCTGTCCCCCCTCACCAAGCCCTGTCCCCCCTCACCAAGCCCTGTCCCTCGTCACCAAGCCCTGTCCCTCGTCACCAAGCCCTGTCCCTCGTCACCAAGCCCTGTCCCCCCTCACCAAGCCCTGTCCCCCCTCACCAAGCCCTGTCCCTCGTCACCAAGCCCTGCCCCCCCTCACCAAGCCCTGTCCATCGTCACCGAGCCCTGCCCCCCCTCACCAAGCCCTGCCCTCCCTCACCAAGCCCTGTCCCTCGTCACCAAGCCCTGTCCCCCCTCACCAAGCCCTGTCCCTCGTCACCAAGCCCTGTCCCCCCTCACCAAGCCCTGCCCCCCCTCACCAAGCCCTGCCCTCCCTCACCAAGCCCTGTCCCTCGTCACCAAGCCCTGTCCCCCCTCACCAAGCCCTGTCCCTCGTCACCAAGCCCTGTCCCCCCTCACCAAGCCCTAGCCTCCCTCACCAAGCCCTGTCCCCCATCACCAGGCCCTGCACCCCATCACCAAGCCCTGCACCCCGTCACCAGGCCCTGCACCCCATCACCAAGCCCTGCACCCCATCACCAAGCCCTGCACTCCATCGCCAAGCCCTGCACCCCATCACCAAGCCCTGCACCCCATCACCAAGCCCTGCACCACATCACCAAGCCCTGCACCCCGTCACCAGGCCCTGCACCCCATCACCAAGCCCTGCACCCCGTCACCAAGCCCTGCACCCCATCACCAGGTCCTGCACCCCATCACCAAGCCCTGCACCCCATCACCAGGCCCTGCACCCCATCACCAAGCCCTGCACCCCATCACCAAGCCCTGCACCCCATCACCAAGCCCTGCACCCCATCACCAAGCCCTGCACCCCGTCACTGAAGAACAGTATGTTGTTGCCCACAGAGTCATCAGCACTTCACTTGCTATTTACTCTGCAGTCTGCATAGTTAGACACTTCACTTGCTGTTTACTCTGCAGTCTGCATAGTTAGACACTTCACTTGCTGTTTACTCTGCAGTCTGCATAGTTAAACACTTCACTTGCTGTTTACTCTGCAGTCTGCATAGTTAGACACTTCACTTTGCAGTCTGCATAGTTAGACACTTCACTTGCTATTTACTCTGCAGTCTGCATAGTTAGACACTTCACTTGCTGTTTACTCTGCAGTCTGCATAGTTAGACACTTCACTTGCTATTTACTCTGCAGTCTGCATAGTTAGACACTTCACTTGCTATTTACTCTGCAGTCTGCAGACACAACATGATGTTGGTGACACTGCAACCTTTTGGATACTGGCGCCAACGCTCTAACCACTAGGCTCCCTGCATAGTCAAATTGTAACGATCTTCTTCATCTGAGGAACAGGAATATGAAAGATCGGACCAAACTGCAGCGTGGTACATGTCCATGTTACATGTATTACAACTGAACACAAAATAACAAAAGTGACACAACTAAAATCGAAACAGTCCTATCAGGTGACACAACACAAAACAGGAAACAACTACCCACAAAACCCATGTGGGCAAGAGCTACATAAGTACGGTTCTCAATCAGAGACAACGACAGACAGCTGTCCCTGATTGAGAACCATACCCGGCCAAAAACAAAGAAATACAAAAACATAGAAAAAAGAACATCGAATGCCCACCCTAGTCACACCCTGGCCTAACCAAAATAGAGAATGAAAAGCCTCTCTATGGCCACGGTGTGACACAAATAGAGTGCCATTTGGTGCACTATATTTGCGATGCACACTATGTCAGGACAATGTGACACAAGGACAAGGACAGAGCCACAGGGCAGTTACAAACAGCCTATTGTACACACACTGACACCACGTGGGTGAATATGCTAATTACTGCATCCCAAAAGGAAAGAGAGCAGTGACTGGAACATTGACCATGGGTTGTATAGCTATGGTCTTGAACATGTACAAGCACATTGATTATGTTAAATATATTAAGACTTTACATTGCATAAAATGTTTTTTTTTTTTTAAATGCTAGAGAGAATCCAATCATGGATAAACACGTTAGAAGAAAACAAATGGTCTCTGACAGATAGGACAAAAACCAGGTCTGACAAATAGAACTGAAACCAGGTCTGACAGATAGGACTGAAACCAGGTCTGACAGATCGGACTGAAACCAGGTTTGACAGATAGGACTGAAACCAGGTCTGACAGATCGGACTGAAACCAGGTCTGACAGATAGGACAGAAACCAGGTCGGACAGATAGGACCGAAACCAGGTCTGACAGATAGGACTGAAACCAGGTCTGACAGATAGGACTGAAACCAGGTCTGACAGATCGGACTGAAACCAGGTCTGACAGATAGGACTGAAACCAGGTCTGACAGATAGGACTGAAACCAGGTCTGACAGATAGGACTGAAACCAGGTCTGAGAGATAGGACTGAAACCAGGTCTGACAGATAGGACTGAAACCAGGTCTGACAGATAGGACTGAAACCAGGTCTGACAGATAGGACTGAAACCAGGTCTGACAGATAGGACTGAAACCAGGTCTGACAGATAGGACTGAAACCAGGTCTGACAGATAGGACTGAAACCAGGTCTGACAGATAGGACTGAAACCAGGTCTGAGAGATAGGACTGAAACCAGGTCTGACAGATAGGACAGAAACCAGGTCTGAGAGATAGGACAGAAACCAGGTCTGACAGATCGGACTGAAACCAGGTCTGACAGATAGGACTGAAACCAGGTCTGAGAGATAGGACAGAAACCAGGTCTGACAGATCGGACTGAAACCAGGTCTGACAGATAGGGTGAAACCAGGTCTGACAGATAGGACTGAAACCAGGTCTGACAGATAGGGTGAAACCAGGTCTGACAGATCGGACTGAAACCAGGTCTGACAGATAGGACTCAAACCAGGTCTGACAGATAGGACTGAAACCAGGTCTGACAAATAGAACTGAAACCAGGTCTGACAGATAGGACTGAAACCAGGTCTGACAGATAGGACTGAAACCAGGTCTAACAGATAGGACTAAAAACTCTTTACTACTGACAGATAGGACTGAAACCTCTTTACTACTGACAGATAGGACTGAAACCTCTTTACTACTGACAGATAGGACTGAAACCTCTTTACTACTAACAGATAGGACTGAAACCTCTTTACTACTAACAGATAGGACTGAAACCTCTTTACTACTGACAGATAGGACTGAAACCTCTTTACTACTGACAGATAGGACTGAAACCTCTTTACTACTGACAGATAGGACTGAAACCTCTTTACTACTAACAGATAGGACTGACACCTCTTTACTACTAACAGATAAGACTGAAACCTCTTTACTACTGACATATAGGACTGAAACCTATTTACTACTAATAGATAGGACTGAAACCTCTTTACTACTAACAGATAGGACTGAAACCGCTTTACTACTGACAGATAGGACTGAAACCTCTTTACTACTGACAGATAGGACTGAAACCTCTTTACTACTGACAGATAGGACTGAAACCTCTTTACTACTGACAGATAGGACTGAAACCTCTTTATTACTAACAGATAGGACTGAAACCTCTTTACTACTAACAGATAGGACTGAAACCTCTTTACTACTGACAGATAGGACTGAAACCTCTTTACTACTGACAGATAGGACTGAAACCTCTTTACTACTGACAGATAGGACTGAAACCTCTTTACTACTAACAGATAGGACTGAAACCTCTTTACTACTGACAGATAGGACTGAAACCTATTTACTACTAACAGATAGGACTGAAACTTCTTTACTACTAACAGATAGAACTGAAACCTCTTTACTACTGACAGAGAGAACTGAAACCTCTTTACTACTGACAGATAGGACTTAAATCAGGTCTGACAGATAGGACTGAAACCTCTTTACTACTGACAGATAGGACTGAAACCTATTTACTACTGACATATAGGACTGAAACCTCTTTGCTACTGACAGATAGGACTGAAACCTCTTTACTACTAACAGATAGGACTGAAACCTCTTTATTACTACCAGTTCTTGCTTGTCCACTCTGCATTCTCACATCCTGTCTGCAGAAGACTAAGGCGATGTGACAAGTCTGAGGGAAAAACCCTCATAGGCTTTAGGCTATGACAAATCAGTTTTATTCACCCCTCTTCTCACATTTAAATTATTCATCTATTCACTTTCCCCAAGGATACACACGGGGAGTGAGCTGGTCCTGTCACCACACCAGCCAGCTAGAGTGGAGAAGGAATGCCACAATATGGTATTAGTCAGCTGAGCAAGGGAGAGAATGATGTTGATGATCCACATCCACACACACGCACGCACCCACGCACGCACACACACACACGCACGCACACACCCACGCACGTGCGCACACACACATGCACACACACACACACACAAAATAAACCTACAGATGGTCTTTGCATATAATGCAAATACACAACTAACATTTTTTTTTATGTTCACATGCTTCTCCACGGAGCCTGTTGCTATAACCCTGCTGTGTCATGATCTAATCGACTTGGTCATTTCTCATGAGGGAATGTATGAAAGTCGGAGAATAGTGAAGACAAGTGAGCCGTAGAGTATTAACAGCACCAGCATCCAAACAGGAAGCAAATAGGATCCCCATTATCGGAATTATTTTGACTTGGTCATTATTTTGATACTGTCGTCACCTCTCTTGATTGACAGAAAACAACAAATGACAAACCCTTCTAACCTACTGTCAACAATAGGCCTACTGTAATAGAGAAAAGCCCATTTCAGTGACAGATCCTAGCAAAGTCTCCCTATTTGTGAAAGCCCCTTCACATGTCTCCAAGGCCCATAAGGCTCAGTAGTGCACCATTTAGGGAATAGGGTATCATTTGGGACACATAACTAATTTAAACACCATTAGGCTTACTGTTCTGGAGGAAAATGGCTATTTTTATTAGATTTTTTTCAGGGGAAAACGTAAACACAGAATTTAGCATAGAGTGCAAGGCACAGTATGTCTGGTATCAATCACCTTGGCTCTCTGTGACCACAGGCTCTTTTTGCATGTTAATAAATTCCCCTCGCAACATATTTATTATTTTACCTTTATTTAACTAGGCAAGTACGTTAAGAACAAGTTCTTATTTACAATGACAGCCTAGGAACAGTGGGTTAACTGACTTGTCCAGGGGCAGAATGACAGACTTTTACCTTGTCAGCTCTGGGATTTGATCTAGCAACCTTTAAGTTACTAGACCAAGGCTCTAACCACTAGGCTACCTAATTTCATCTGTTTTTCAGCTGAGGGCTGGAAGAAGGGAATAGATAGAGACGGCGAGAAGAGACAGAGAAATGTTACCTCAGATCCTGGATCAGTCTAATGACCAGGCCTGCCCATAGCCCCCTGCAATGCTCCTCTACGGGATTGGTGTTCCTAAACCGGGACAGTTGTTGCTCAATGTGTGATAATGTGACTAGAAAATGTTGTAAACAGCAGCAACTTTCCGGGACACAGACATGTCTTATATGGGCAGAAAGCTTAAATTCTTGTTAATCTAACTGCAGTGTCCAATTTACAGTAGCTATTACAATGACAAAAATACCATGCTATTGTTTGAGGATAGTGCACAACAACAGAACACTTTTATAATGGCAACTGATTTGATACATTCACCTCTGAAGGTAGATCATGTACTTACATTCAGTAATCTTGCTCTGATTTGTCATCCTGAGGATCCCAGAGATCAAATGAGGCATAGTTTTGTTTGATAAAATACATTTTTATATTCAAATGTAGGAAGTGGTTTCTACAGTTTGACCCCACTGCTCTCTGGCTCCATACCCACCCCACCCGGCCATCTAGATGTAGGAAGTGGTTCCTACAGTTTGACCCCACTGCTCTCTGGCTCCATACCCACCCCACCCGGCCATCTAGATGTAGGAAGTGGTTTCTACAGTTTGACCCCACTGCTCTCTGGCTCCATTACCCACCCCACCCGGCCATCTAGATGTGTGAAGGTGAATGTCTTTCTATAAGGAAGCTAATGATTCATCATGTACGACATTCCTGGGAGTGTGTAAAAATGTATTTTTTTATTACCATAGCATTTTTGTATGTTCTCTATAGTTATGTACATGAAAATGTATAAATTGACCAATTAGGCACATTTGGGCAAACCCCTGGCAGACTTGATACAAAATATTGTGTAGTGATGTAATTATTCAGTGGATCAGTCTGAAACAACAGACAACATCATGGACCATATCAAAATAACACCTAGAATCCTATCTCAATGTGTGGCCTTTCTCTTGTATTTCAAAGATGTTGGAACAACAACAACAACAAATTATACGCATGTTGTTCTGTTTGTATTATCTTTTACCAGATCCAATGTGTTACATTCTCCTACATTCATTTCACATTTCCAAAAACGTGTTTCCTTTCAAATGGTAAAAATTGAAGAAAAAAAAGGACCCGATCCTTAAGTTAACTCAGATCATGGATCAGTCTAATGACCAGGCCTGCACATAGCACCCTGCAATGCTCTTCTGTTAACTCAGATCCTGGATAAGTCTAACAGACATTAAGACCCATAAGTATGTTTTCCTATATTACTGTCACCTCCATTGACCACAGTGAGGCTTCCTCCCACACAATTCCCTCCGCCACTCTGACTGCCACGCAAACACAATCTGCCCCGTTGTCATGGCACCCACCAGCTACCGGCCTTGAGAACATAGTTGTTGTTTTCCTCCTCAATAATCCACAAACGCACGCACACACATCCACACACGAAGTGAGACATATGTACTTATTAAATACACTCCCACCGACATTGGTGGGGACCAAAACAAGAGCAGGAAACCCAGGCCTGCCCTCTCCCTCTGCTGTCCATGTGCCCATTGTTATAGACCACCTGGCTGTAAAAGCCCAGGCAGGAACAGAGGAGCGCAGGAACAGGGTTTAGCAGAATGGGAGAGGAGGGGGAAGACGGGAGGAGGGGAAGGAGAGGGTGAGTTGAGGGAGGGTGTGCGGCCCAGACAGGGTAGAAACAGTGGCAGTGCAGATGGCGGTGGCAGAGAGCCTGCTGATTGGGTAAACTAGCAGAAAAAGGGGATTTGCCATCGATCTCCCTGTTTCTGCTAGCACGGCCTCATGCATTGTAAACACTGCAAGCACTCACAAGCATGCATACAGGAGAATGTTCGCACGCCGGCAAATATGCAAGCACGCACATATGCACGCACTCCTGCGCACACACACACACACAGAAACATCCACACACACACACACACTCACGAACTGCCAGAGGATGTCTCACAGACCTAAGGGAGACCGGAGGCTCTCTGGCTAAATGGCACCTCTCTCTCACCTCTCCTCTCCGCTTATATCACACTGCGGAGAGAGAGAAAGAGAGAGAGAGAGAGCGAGAGAGAGAGAGAACAAGACAGAGAGAGAGCAAGACAAGAGAGAGAGAGAGCCAGAAGGCTCAGATGTCCGAGCCCCAGTCTAAGCTAAACTCCAAGTCGATATTCACATCATAAGAATGAAATTCCATCAACCACACTCACAAATTGGGGAAAACAAAAATTTTTTTTTTAGTTACACAGAAAAAACAAAACATACTGAAAAGCTGCTGTGTTGTTCAATGTAACCAGGTCAAAACGTACAGTACAATATGATTATTAAGCTGAATATACTGAAATAAAAATGCTCTCTATTACTTTAACCAAATAATTCATACATTTTTTGATATCAGATCATTGGGAGGGGAATGACACAACACAGTGTTTTTAATATAGGTAGAATGCAACCCAAATGGCACCATATTCCCTATATAGTGCACTAGTTTTGACCAGGGTTCTGGTCAATAGTATTACACTACATAGGGAAGAGTGGACGATCTAGAGAATAGGCTGCCATTTGGGTTGCAGGTAAAAGTACATGTTTTGCATCGTTGTTTTCCTGAGTCTCCTGAATGGATATTTTCTCTTTTAAAGTCCTGGGAGATGAGAGCAGGGTGGGTTGTGCTGATCCCAATGAGGTTACAAATAAGGTCTGTCTGTCTGTCTGTCTGTCTGTCTGTCTGTCTGTCTGTCTGTCTGTCTGTCTGTCTGCCTGCCTGCCTGCCTGCCTGCCTGCCTGCCTGTCTGTCTGTCTGTCTCTCTCTCTCTCTGTCTCGCTGTCTCTCTCTGTCTCTCTCTGTTTCTCGCTCTCTGTCTCTCTCTCTCGCTCTCTGTCTGTCTGTCTGTCTCTCTCTCTCGCTCTCTCTCTCTCTCTCAATTCAATTCAAGGGGCTTTATTGTAATGGGAAACATGTGTTAACATTGCCAAAGCAAGTGAAGTAGATAATATATAAAAGTGAAATAAACAATAAAAATTAACAGTAAACATTACACTCAGATGTTCCAAAAGAATAATGACTATTTACAAATGTCATATTATGTCTACATACAGTTTTACTGCAATGATGTGCAAATAGTTAAAGTACAAAAGGGAAAAATAGATAAGCATAAAAATGGGTTGTTTTTATAATGGTGTTTGTTCTTCACTGGTAGCCCTTTTCTTGTGGCAACAGGCCACAAATCTTGCTGCTGTGACGGCACACTGTGTTATTTCACCCAGTAGATATGGGAGTTGATCAAAATCGGGTTGTTTTCGAATTCTTTGTGGATCTGTGTAATCTGAGGGAAACATGTGTCTCTAATATGGTCATACATTGGGCAGGAGGTTAGGAAGTGCAGCTCAGTTTCCATCTTGTTTTGTGGGCAGTGTGCACATAGCCTGTCTTCTCTTGAGAGCCATGTCTGCCTACGGCGGCCTTTCTCAATAGCAAGACTATGCTCATAGTCAAAGCTTTCCTTTGACTATGTGTACTGTGTACTCTCTGTTTAGGGCCAAATTGCATTCTTGTTTGCTCTGTTTTTTTTGTTAATTCTTTCCAATGTGTCAAGTAATTATCTTTTTGTTTTCTCATGATTTGGTTGGGTCTAATTGTGTTGCTGTCCTGGGGCTCTGTGGGGTCTGTTTGTGTTTGTGAACAGAGACCCAGGACCAGCTTGCTTAGGGGACTCTTCTCCAGGTTCATCTCTCTGTGGGGTGTGTTTGTGAACAGAGACCCAGGACCAGCTTGCTTAGGGGACTCTTCTCCAGGCTCATCTCTCTGCAGATGATGGCTTTGTTATGGAACGTTTGGGAATCGCTTCATTTTAGGTGGTTATAGAATTTAACGGCTCTTTTCTGGATTTTGATAATTAGCAGGTATCGGCCTAATTCTGCTCTGCATGCATTATTTGGTGTTTTACATTGTACACAGAGGATATTTCTGCATGCAGAGTCTCAATTTGGTGTTTGTTCCATATTGTGAATTCTTGGTTGGTGAGCGGACACCAGACTTCAAAATCATAAAGGGCAATGGGTTCTATAACTGATTCAAGTATTTTTAGCCAGATCCTAAGTGGTATGTCGAATTTTATGTTCCTTTTGATGGCATAGAAGGCACTTCTCGCCTTGTCTCTCAGATCGTTCACAGCTTTGTGGAAGTTACCTGTGGTGCTAATGTTTAGGCCGAGGCATATATCGTTTTTTGTGTGCTCTAGGGAAACGGTGTCTAGATGGAATTTGTATTTGGAACACCAATATTGTGGTCTTACTGAGATTTACTGTCAGGGCCCAGGTCTGAGAATCTGTGCAGAAGATCTAGGTGCTGCTGTAGGCCCTCCTTGGTTGGTGACAGAAGCACCAGATCATAAGCAAACAGTAGACATTTGACTTCGGATTCTAGCAGGTTGAGGCCGGGTGCTGCAGACTGTTCTGGTGCCCTCGCCAATTCGTTGATATATATGTTGAAGAGGGTGGGGCTTAAGCTGCATCCCTGTCTCACCCCACGACCCTGTGGTTTTTTGCCTATTTTAACCGCACACTTGTTGTTTGTGTACATGGGTTTATAATGCCATATGTTTTTCCCCCAACACCACTTTCCATCAACTTATATAGCAGACCCTCATGCCAAATTGAGTCGACGGCTTTTTTGAAATCAACAAAGCATGAGAAGACTTTGCCTTTGTTTTGGTTTGTTTGGTTGTCAATTAGGGCGTGCAGGGTAAATACATGGTCTGTCATACGATAATTTGGTAAAAAGCTAATTTGACATTTGCTCAGTACATTGTTTTCATTGAGGAAATGTACGAGTCTGCTGTTAATGATAATGCCAAGGATTTTCAGCAAGGTTACTGTTGAAGCATTTTCCACGGTAGTTATTGGGGTCAAATTTGTCTCTCTACTTTCTCTCTCTCAGCCCCCAGCACCTCTCTGATTCAGAGGGGTTGGGTTAAATGTGGAAGACACATTTCAGTTGAAGGCATTCAGTTGAACAACTGACGAGGTATCCCCCTTTCTCTTTCCTCAGCCTAGAAGGATCCCCAGTTTGTCGACATGTAACTTATTTTTTCCTGCTCTATTGCCACAGGGCCCATTAACTCAGGGTCCTAGCAAAACACACACGCAGAGCACACATTCATGCTCATAGTAATGGCTGGAACGGATCTAATGGAATGGTACCGAACATGGAAACCATGTGTTTGATCCCATTCCATTAGATCCATTCCATTTACTCCATTCCAGCCACTATTATTTTGAGCCGTCCTCTCCCCCGCAGCATCCTATGTTCCACACACACACACACACACACACACACACACACACACACACACACACACACACACACACACACACACACACACACACACACACACACACACACACACATACACACACACACACACTCAAAAATAAAACCCACATATTACACTCCCACATACAAATGAACCGATGTGGCCTTGGCTTCAAAACAAACACACCCCATAGCAGCCAATCACAAGGCAGCTTGTGGGGTGAGGTTGTGACTGTGTCAGTTAATCCTGTAAAGTGAGGTTGTGACTGTGTCAGTTAATCCTGTGGGGTGAGGTTGTGACTGTGTCAGTTAATCCTGTGGGGTGAGGTTGTGACTGTGTCAGTTAATCCTGTGGGGTGAGGCTGTGACTGTGTCAGTTAATCCTGTGGGGTGAGGTTGTGACTGTGTCAGTTAATCCTGTGGGGTTTTGTTGTGACTGTGTCAGTTAATCCTGTGGGGTGAGGTTGTGACTGTGTCAGTCAATCCTGTGGGGTGAGGTTGTGACTGTGTCTGTTAATCCTGTGGGGTGAGGTTGTGACTGTGTCAGTTAATCCTGTGGGGTGAGGTTGTGACTGTGTCAGTTAATCCTGTGGGGTGAGGTTGTGACTGTGTCAGTTAATCCTGTGGGGTGAGGTTGTGACTGTGTCAGTTAATCCTGTGGGGTGAGGTTGTGACTGTGTCAGGTAATCCTGAGGGGTGAGGTTGTGACTGTGTCAGTCAATCCTGTGGGGTGAGGTTGTGACTGTGTCAGTTAATCCTGTGGGGTGAGGTTGTGACTGTGTCTGTTAATCCTGTGGGGTGAGGTTGTGACTGTGTCAGTTAATCCTGTGGGGTGAGGTTGTGACTGTGTCAGGTAATCCTGAGGGGTGAGGTTGTGACTGTGTCAGTCAATCCTGTGGGGTGAGGTTGTGACTGTGTCAGTTAATCCTGTGGGGTGAGGTTGTGACTGTGTCTGTTAATCCTGTGGGGTGAGGTTGTGACTGTGTCAGTTAATCCTGTGGGGTGAGGTTGTGACTGTGTCAGTTAATCCTGTGGGGTGAGGTTGTGACTGTGTCAGTCAATCCTGTGGGGTGAGGTTGTGACTGTGTCAGTTAATCCTGTGGGGTGAGGTTGTGACTGTGTCCGTTAAACCTGTGGGGTGAGGTTGTGACTGTGTCAGTTAATCCTGTGGGGTGAGGTTGTGACTGTGTCTGTTAATCCTGTGAGGTGAAGTTGTGACTGTGTCAGTTAATCCTGTGGGGTGAGGCTGTGACTGTGTCAGTTAATCCTGTGGGGTGAGGTTGTGACTGTGTCAGTTAATCCTGTGGGGTTTTGTTGTGACTGTGTCAGTTAATCCTGTGGGGTGAGGTTGTGACTGTGTCAGTCAATCCTGTGGGGTTTTGTTGTGACTGTGTCAGTTAATCCTGTGGGGTGAGGTTGTGACTGTGTCAGTCAATCCTGTGGGGTGAGGTTGTGACTGTGTCAGTTAATCCTGTGGGGTGAGGTTGTGACTGTGTCAGTTAATCCTGTGGGGTGAGGTTGTGACTGTGTCCGTTAATCCTGTGGGGTGAGGTTGTGACTGTGTCTGTTAATCCTGTGGGCTGAGGTTGTGACTGTGTCAGTTAATCCTGTGGGGTGAGGTTGTGACTGTGTCTGTTAATCCTGTGGGGTGAGGTTGTGACTGTGTCAGTTAATCCTGTGAGGTGAAGTTGTGACTGTGTCAGTTAATCCTGTGGGGTGAAGTTGTGACTGTGTCAGTTAATCCTGTGGGGTGAGGTTGTGACTGTGTCAGTTAATCCTGTGAGGTGAGGTTGTGACTGTGTCAGTTAATCCTGTGAGGTGAGGTTGTGACTGTGTCAACTAAGCCTCAGTTCTCTATCACCTTGGCAGCATATGGGCCACTTTACATACAGGAGTTACAAAACACTATTAAAAACCCTAACCCTAAACAGCTTATTAGTGAGAGTGTGATTGTTCCAAAACTCTGTTATCTTGTTCAAAAACAAATTGACATTTACAGTCGCTGGTGAAAGTCTACCCCCCAAAACATCCTCATTTATATTTCTTTGTCAGTTGGTAAATGTTTTATCATTTTTTCTTTACACTGAACATAGGTTGTGTAGAACAGTAGGAAATACATCTCTTTGAATCCCTTTTTTAATACAGCAAAATGTGAAGACTGTGTAAACAGCAAATAATCTGTAAAAAAGCTGTTCTCTTGTTCAAAAACAACTGAGATCCATGTTGAAAGCAGTTACAGGAAGCAGTGAGACGAAGTCACGTCATAGACAGCTGTGATGTTGTTAGTGTGTGTGAATTGTGTGTGTGTGTGTGTGTGTGTGTGTGTGTGTGTGTGTGTGTGTGTGTGTGTGTGTGTGTGTGTGTGTGTGTGTGTGTGAGCGAGCATGAGTGTGTGTGAGTTGCTCCTAGCGATATGAAGTTGGCTAGTCTGCGGTAGTCTCGGCCCGAGAGCCAAGCAGCTCCACCACCCTGCTACAGTCCGCTAGCATCTAGGAAGCAGCGCTAACATTCGCAGCCAGGAATAACCTGTTTGTAAAAACATACACGTCCCTAATGAGGGCTGCTATAAAAATGAAAATGAACACCACGTTTAGAGAACCTCGACTAGTTCTCACACTCCCATCCAGCCGGCAGCGGGAACCAACAGGGAACAATGCAGAGAATTGTGAACACATTTGCTCAAGAAAGGCTTTTACTAATTTCAAAGAACTTCTGTTAGAGGTCAGGGTTGCAGGGATTTGGGGCTGAATTCTCGAATACTGTATCACTCACTCACAATGACGTAGTAACACGAGGATGTTATGCAACATCAATTATTATCCTTACTGTTTACACTGCTCCTGAGGGATGGGAGTGACAGAGAGCACTTCTCGTTGTCAG
>NC_048582.1:64111978-64191978 GCF_013265735.2 Oncorhynchus mykiss
TATTAACCAGGTGAAATTGTGTCACTTCTCTTGCGTTCATTGCACGCAGAGTCAGGGTATATGCAACAGTTTGGGCCGCCTGGCTCATTGCTAACTAATTTGCCAGAATTGTATGACATAACATTGAAGGTTGTGCAATGTAACAGGAATATTTAGACTTAGGGATGCCATCCGTTTTGTTTTCAAAATTATAGTTTCTGGATTCGACCATATTAATGTGTGTTATGTTATAATTGAGTCTATGATTTGATATTTGATAGAGCAGTCTGACTGAGCGATGGTAGGCACCAGCAGGCTCGTAAGCATTCATTCAAACAGCACTTTTGTCAGCTTTTTTTGGTCCTCCAATAATTGGTATCGGCGTTGAAAAATGATAATCGGTCGACCTCTAGACCACAGCAAAGTGAAGTGTTGTGGAGTTTCTGTTTTCCCCTAGAGCATGCATAAGGGGGAGCCTAGAGAAATGAATTGTCCGGTTCTGTAGGCTACAGTCAGGGAACAGGGAACAGTTGCTCCACTGGTCTGTATGTGAATAAATCTCCTTGGTAAATAGCTCTGAGGCTCTGCTGAGGAATATTGTATGGATCAAAGCAGCCATGTCTTCCTCTATAAAGTACAAGCTTGCTTGTTTGTCTAAAACCATTAAGGCTGGTATGAGGGGGGGGCTCCTGACAAATAGCTAACAGCTGATAGCATTTTGGCAAATATTCCAAAAGGGGTTGGAGGGTAAAGGGTGGCGGGGAGGGCGTACCAGGGTCCAAATGAATGATTGGTCAGGGTTCGAAGCCTGTCTAATCTCAGCCAATTGCTCCCTAATTATGTAAGGTGCTGCCAATCTGGGCTGTCTAACAAGAGCACCATGCATTACTCTTTCTCCCGGGTCCCTGAATGAGTCCGCTCATTATTTGGGTTGATCTCATTTTCACACATGGAACCAATATGCGAGCCAGATGTTCATTTGCAATTGGGCATGGAGCACAACAACGTATCTACACGCAGAGTCAGGGAAGAGAAGGCAGTTCCCCAGTCAAATGACTCTAAGGGTTTGGGGTGCCGTCAGTCTGGTCTGACACTCCAGCCCCAACCCTGGGACCAGACCAGGGAGGGAGGGGGGAGGCTGGGGCATAACGTGAGGGACAGAGACTAAAGGGGGGTGGGGGGGGGGGTGGGGGGGTAATAAAGAAAGAAGCAGGCTGGTAATGTTGCTGTCAGGTCAATGACTTGTATGGTGTGTAGTACAGACAGAGGACTTCTGCTGCCAACCAGAGCCCTACTCTGAGAATCACCTTGTCTAACATGCAGCTCACAGTAGTTTGGTCACCAAATCAAATCCCTTATTTATATAAACGTCCAAATTACAATGTGCAGGAAACATTTTTTTTCTTCTTCTCTTTCTCTTTCTTTCTGCTGCACTGGGAGGATAGGGAGGGACTTGGGCCAAAGCAATCATGTCCTCATTACGTGGAAATGCAAACTTTTGTGACTTGCTGTCAGTCTGGATTCAGTTACACTCATTTCTGGAATACTTTAATGTTTCAATAATGACGGTGATGGAAAAATGAATGCGTTTGACTGATCAAAATAAACTGGAAAAACGAATGTCTCATTTTCCACCGTCTGTCGTCTTAAGTGAACCAAGACTGTTTAACTTAAAACAAGGTCAGGAGAGGAGGAGTACATGTGTCTGTGTAACTGCAGGCATAATGTCTTCACTAGACTGGTGAACAGTATGAAGACTGTGCCACGCTCTCACAGAGCCTATGGCCGTTCTACTATGACAACTAGCGTAAACAAATGTGTTTCCATGGCAACGTGCCACTGGACCATAGAGGAAGACGTGACTAGATGAGATGGGATCTGTCCAGCTGTCTCCACGGGTCTGACTCAACTCTTCATTAGAATTTATTATTAGTAACTTGTATTTATTCAGGGGAGCCCAATTGATTCCCAATGGTGCCCTGAGTACTAACATTTTCTCACAAACAGGAAGAAAAATGTACATTACAAATAGAGCGAGAAGAATAAAAAAAAAATAGAACCTCAACACCACAATTTAAACTAATAAACCACGACAATCAATCGAAACAAGTCCAATCCTCAATGAATTTATTCAACACCAGAGTCCAGAACTGCCCTAGCGGCACCAGGGAATCAAGATGCAAGGTATTCTGTAGGTTATTCCAACAATGGCGGGGGGCGGGGGGGGGGGCAATAAAACTAAAGGAGGATTTTCCTAAATGGGTCGAGACCAGAGGGACCTCAAGAGTTCATGATTCTTAAAGAAATGTAATGAAGAAAAGATAAGTAATATTCTGCTACAGTAATACATCTTCTCTTCTCAGACATATTTATTTACAAAACATACAACAATTACGTATCACCAAAAAAAAAAGGAGTTTGACAAATCCAGTCTGCAAATATAATAGAGGTGGGTATGGACCCTGTCACGTTCGTTATAAGGATCGGACCAAGGCGCAGAGTGGTATGCGTACATTCTTACTTATTTAAAAGAATGAAACACTGAACAAACTAACCAAAATAACAAAACGAAACGCTATACAAACGAGTGCTGACAGGCAACTAACTACACATAGACAAGATCCTACAAACACCAAAAGGGAAATGGCTACCTAAATATTAGAGATATCAGAGACAACGATAAACAGCTGCCTCTGATTGAGAACCATATCAGGCCACCATAGACATACACATCACCTAGACCTACAAAAACCCTAGACATACAAAAAAAAATAGACAATACAAAAACTAGCGTACCCATCCTAGTCACGCCCTGGCCTAACCAAAATACAAAGACAACAGAGATATCTAAGGTCAGGGCGTGACAGACCAGAGCTTTGTTAGTGTTTGCCTGAGACCTGAATAATTGATACCTATAATTGAATAATTGATACCTGAGCTGATTCCTAGGCTTTAGCTACGTGGGCTAACATAGCCTTGTGGTAAGCAGAAGACCCGGGTTTAAACCACAGTCCGTCACACAGGATCAGAAGTCATCTGGGGGACTTGACTGTACCAACGATGTCGCAGAGATATTATATTTCCCCAAACCAATTTAATGTAACGAGTGATTCAATATTTGACACAGAGCAGCATTTTACAACAAGTTAATGAATGGAAATAATCCCAAAAAGCCGAAATAGAAGTCAGTTACCGATGTTCTTGTGTTTTGAACAGACATGTAACAGTATGCTTCTTATTTTGCACGGCAAGCACCAAACCCCTGACCAATATAATGTTACTTTATTTATACTTTATAGTTTTGCTTATGTTGAAATGTGAATAACACACAATGAGATGGGTCATAAATGCTATATTCTCAATAACGTTTATAATGGTTCTAAAGGTTCTGGTGAGTGAAAACAGACCGGGTCGATTACCATCACACAGGGTTAAACAGGAGTGGGGTTAGAAAGTTAACATTTGAACCTGGCATTGAGCTGGGTTCTGGTTTGCTGGTTCTGAATCGGACTAACAAACCAGCATGAACAACACCAGAAGCGCATTCATCAAGACTGACTGACAACACAGCTCTTAGCTCCCTCAGTAGATGCCTACTGGAGAACTTATTTGTATTGCTTTTAATCTTTTTAAATGAATATCTTATTAACACTTTGTTCTAGCTAGCTATTTGTGTAGGTAGCTATCAAGTAAACACAATGGTATCAATATATATATAAAAAAAATGTATAATACAATTTAAAAAAAAAGAGTTCTTAACAGGGCGTGTTTTTTTTTTACCCTCGCAGGTGTCGTCTCCTTCAGACATGAGCTCGTCGTCAGAGCAGGTGTTGAGCACGTTAACCAGCTACCAGTACTATCAAATAAAAAGGGAAAATATGACATGCTGCGATAACTACTCACGTCCACCAACTAACAAATACACAGACAATGGAGCTACAGTGTGGTGCCACTGACAGACTAAAAACAGGGGGTGAATAAATCTGTTGGAGGGGAAAGAATGATGGGCATTACCTTGTGATTATGTCTCTTTTGGAAGATTGTTTAAACAATCTGAACATTGTGGCCTGGTGGAACAGGCCATAGCTCACATTGGTCACACACTCGCCATTTTTTTCCATCGTACCAGCGCCACACGTCTGCGCCAGCCAATGGCCCTGAAACACTGTGAATAACCCCCCACCTTCCAGCCTCCACCCGACCCCTGGCTGCCTGGCACTGGCTGCCTGGCCCTCGCTGCCTGGCCCTGGCTGCCTGGCCCTCGCTGCCTGGCCCTGGCTGCCTGGCCCTCGCTGCCTGGCCCTGGCTGCCTGGCCCTCGCTGCCTGGCCCTGGCTGCCTGGCCCTCGCTGCCTGGCCCTGGCTGCCTGGCCCTGGCTGCCTGGCCCTGGCTGCCTGGCCCTGGCTGCCTGGCCCTGGCTGCGGCTCCCTGGCCCCGGCTCTCCAGCCCTGGCTCTGACCCTGGTTTGTTGGCTGCACTGGGGTGTCAGTTTGTTTCTGCAGCAGTCACATTTCCCATCAGCCCATAGACAAAAATAAACAGTGGTGTCCTGGAAAGCAGGTGGTTGAAGCACACCACTGTATTCCACCCCCATCCCAGCAGGCATAAACAGCACACCGCTGTATTCCAACCCCGTCCCAGCAGGCATAGACAGCACACCACTGTATTCCACCCCCGTCCCAGCAGGCACAAACAGCACACCGCTGTATTCCAACCCCGTCCCAGCAGGCATAGACAGCACACCACTGTATTCCACCCCCGTCCCAGCAGGCATAAACAGCACACCACTGTATTCCACCCCCGTCCCAGCAGGCATAGACAGCACACCACTGTATTCCACCCCCGTCCCAGCAGGCATAGACAGCACACCGCTGAGGTCATCGTTCCTTCACCCCACTCTGTCATGCCCAGCTCCTGCACCAGCCTTAACCACAGCCTTAAATACAGTCCCAGCCCCCGTCCTAACCACAGACCTAGCCCCAGTCTTAAACGCAGACATAGCCCCAGCCCTCATCGCCCACCATGTCCCTCTATCCCCGGCTTAATCATCAGCCCTATCCCCGACCCTATCCCCGGGCCTATCCCCGGCCCTATCTCCGGCCCTATCCCCGACCCTATCATCAGCCCTATCCCCGGCTCTATCCCCGGCCCTATCCCCAGCCCTATCCGCGACCCTATCCCCGGGCCTATCATCAGCCCTATCCCCGGCCCTATCCCCGACCCTATCATCAGCCCTATCCCAGGGCCTATCATCAGCCCTATCCCCGGCCCTATCATCAGCCCTATCCCCGGCCCTATCATCAGCCCTATCCCCGGCCATATCATCAGCCCTATCCCCGGCCCTTTCATCAGCTCTATCCCGGCCCTATCATCAGCCCTATCCCTGACCCTATCCCCGGCCCTATTATCAGCCCTATCCCCGACCCTATCATCAGCCCTATCCCCGACTCTATCATCAGCCCTATCATCAGCCCTATCCCCGGCCCTATCATCAGCCCTATCCCCGACCCTATCACCAGCCCTATCCCGACCCTATCATCAGCCCTATCCCCGGCCCTATCCCCAGCCTTATCATCAGCCCTATCCCGACCCTATCATCAGCCCTATCCCCGGCCCTATCCCCGACCCTATCATCAGCCCTATCCCCAACCCTATCATCAGCCCTATCCCCGGCCCTATCATCAGCCCTATCCCCGGCCCTATCATCAGCCCTATCCCAGGGCCTATCATCGGCCCTATCCCCGGCCCTATCATCAGCCCTATCCCCGGCCATATCATCAGCCCTATCCCCGACCCTATCATCAGCCCTATCCCCGACCCTATCATCAGCCCTATCCCCGACCCTATCATCAGCCCTATCCCCGACTCTATCATCAGCCCTATCATCAGCCCTATCCCCGGCCCTATCATCAGCCCTATCCCCGACCCTATCACCAGCCCTATCCCGACCCTATCATCAGCCCTATCCCCGGCCCTATCCCCAGCCCTATCATCAGCCCTATCCCGACCCTATCATCAGCCCTATCCCCGGTCCTATCATCATCCCTACCCCCGGCCATATCATCAGCCCTACCCCCGGCCATATCATCAGCCCTATCCCGACCCGATCATCAGCCCTATCCCTGACCCTATCATCAGCCCTATCCCCAACCCTATCATCAGCCCTATCCCCGGCCCTATCATCAGCCCTATCCCCGGCCCTATCATCAGCCCTATCCCCGGCCCTAACCCCAGCCCTATCCCTGACCCTATCATCAGCCCTATCCCCGGCCCTATCATCAGCCCTATCCCCGACCCTATCCCCGGCCCTATCATCAGCCCTATCCCCGGCCTTGACCCCGGACCTTTTTTCAATCTCCTGTCCTATCTAATAGATAATTGAAATAGAGCAGTCAATGGTATGGACAGAAAACAAACACTCTGGGTGAACAGAACAGGCAGTAAACCAGACACACAGACTGCTGGGTAAACAGAACAGGCTGTAAACCAGACACACAGACTGCTGGGTAAACAGAACAGGCAGTAAACCAGACACACAGACTCCTGGGTGAACAGAACAGGCTGTAAACCAGACACACAGACTGCTGGGTGAACAGAACAGGCTGTAAACCAGACACACAGACTGCTGGGTAAACAGAACAGGCTGTAAACCAGACACACAGACTGCTGGGTGAACAGAACAGGCAGTAAACCAGACACGCAGACTCCTGGGTGAACAGAACAGGCTGTAAACCAGACACACACATAGTAAAATGGCAAACTACACAGCAGACGTAAAAAACACTCTTGTACTGTCTGAAAAATGTTAGGATAGTTTGCGTTTGGTTGTAAAGTAATGCAGAAATGAAAACATATTGAAAACACATACATTCACTCTCCCTCTCTCTCTCTCTCTGTCAATTAAATTCAAATTCAATTCAAGTGCTCTATTGTCATGGGAAACATATGTTAACATTGCCAAAGCAGGTGAAGTAGATAATAAACAAAAGTGAATTAAACAATAAAAATGTACAGTAAACATTACTCACAAAAGTTACAAAAGAATAAAGACATTTCAAATGTCAAATTATGTGCAAATAGTTAAAGTACAAAAAGGAAAATAAATAAAAATAAATATGGGGTTGTATTTACAACGGTGTTTGTGTCACGCCCTGATCTGTTTCACCTGCTTTTGTGCTTGTCTCCACCCCCTTTGTTCATGTCTCCACCCCCTTTGTTCATGTCTCCACCCCCTTCCAGCCCATATGTACTTATACCTTTGATTCTGTTTGTCTGTTGCCAGTTCGTCTAGTTTGTCAAGATTACCAGCAGCGTTTGTCCTGTCAGCTCCTGTTCTTTCCAAGCCTTTCTTTTTCTCGCCCTTCTCGTTTTTGACCCTTGCCAGTCCTGACCCTGAACCTGCCCACCTGACCACTCTGCCTGCCTGCCGTCCTGTACCTTTGCCTCTATTGCTGTAATTAACATTGTTACTTCGACACTGTCTGCACCTTATCCTTATAGTTTGTTCTTCACTAGTTGCCCTTTTCTTGTGGCAACAGGTCAGAAATCTTGCTGCTATCAAAATTGGTTTTGTTTTCGAATTCTTTGTGGATCTGTGTAATCTGAGGGAAATATGTGTCTCTAATATGGTCATACATTTGGCAGGAGGTTAGGAAGTGCAGCTCAGTTTCCACTTCATTTTGTGGGCAGTGAGCACATAGCCTGTCTTCTCGAGAGCCATGTCTGCCTTTCTCAATAGCAAGGCTATGCTCACTGAGTCTGTACATAGTCAAAGCTTTCCTTAAATTTGGGTCAGTCACAGTGGTCAGGTATTCTGCCACTGTGTACTCTCTGTTTAGGTCCAAATAGCATTCTAGTTTGCTCTGTTTTTTTGTTAATTCTTTCCAATGTGTCAAGTAATTATCTTTTTGTTTTCTCGTGATTTGGTTGGGTCTAATTGTGCTGTTGTCCTGGGGCTCTGTGGGGTGTGTTTGTGTTTGTGAACAGAGACCCAGGACCAGCTTGCTTAGGGGACTCTTCTTCTAACTCTTTCTCTGTCTAACTCTCTCGTTCTCTCTGTCTAACTCTCTCTCTCTCTGTCTAACTCTCTCCCTCTCTGTCTAACTCTCTCTCTCTCTCTGTCTAACTCTCTCTCTCTCTCTCTCTCTCTGTCTAACTCTCTCTCTGTCTCTGTCTAACTCTCTCTGTCTCTAACTCTAAAATTATTCAGCCCCCTTAAGTTAATACTTTGTAGCGCCACCTTTTGCTGCGATTGCAGCTGTAAGTCGCTTGGGGTATGTCTCTATCAGTTTTGCACATTGAGAGACAGAAATTTTTTCCCATTCCTCCTTGCAAAACAGCTCGAGCTCAGTGAGGTTGGATGGGGAGCATTTGTGAACAGCAGTTTTCAGTTCTTTCCACAGATTCTCGATGGGATTCAGGTCTGGACTTTGACTTGGCCATTCTAACACCTGGATATGTTTATTTTTGAACTATTCCATTGTAGATTGTGCTTTATGTTTTGGATCATTGTCTTGTTGGAAGACAAATCTCCGTCCCAGTCTCAGGTCTTTTGCAGACTCCATCAGGTTTTCTTCCAGAATGGTCCTGTATTCGGCTCCATCCATCTTCCCATCAATTTTAACCATCTTCCCTGTCCCTGCTGAAGAAAAGCAGGCCCAAACCATGATGCTGCCACCACCATGTTTGACAGTGGGGATGGTGTGTTCAGCTGTGTTGCTTTTACGCCAAACATAACGTTTTGCATTGTTGCCAAAAAGTTCAATGTTGGTTTCATCTGACCAGAGCACCTTCTTCCACACGTTTGGTGTGTCTCCCAGGTGGCTTGTGGCAAACTTTAAACGACACTTTTTATGGATATCTTCCATAAAGGCCAGATTTGTGCAATATACGACTGATTGTTGTCCTATGGACAGAGTCTCCCACCTCAGCTGTAGATCTCTGCAGTTCATCCAGAGTGATCATGGGCCTCTTGGCTGCATCTCTGATCAGTCTTCTCCTTGTATGAGCTGAAAGTTTAGAGGGACGGCCAGGTCTTGGTAGATTTGCAATGGTCTGATACTCCTTCCATTTCAATATTATCGCTTGCACAGTGCTCCTTGGGATGTTTAAAGCTTGGGAAATATTTTTGTATCCAAATCCGGCTTTAAACTTCTTCACAACAGTATCTCGGACCTGCTTGGTGTGTTCCTTGTTCTTCATGATGCTCTCTGCGCTTTTAACGGACCTCTGAGACTATCACAGTGCAGGTGCATTTATACGGAGACTTGATTACACACAGGTGGATTGTATTTATCATCATTAGTCATTTAGGTCAACATTGGATCATTCAGAGATCCTCACTGAACTTCTGGAGAGAGTTTGCTGCACTGAAAGTAAAGGGGCTGAATAATTTTGCACGCCCAATTTTTCAGTTTTTGATTTGTTAAAAAAGTTTGAAATATCCAATAAATGTCGTTCCACTTCATGATTGTGTCCCACTTGTTGTTGATTCTTCACAAAAAAATACAGTTTTATATCTTTATGTTTGAAGCCTGAAATGTGGCAAAAGGTCGCAAAGTTCAAGGGGGCCGAATACTTTCGCAAGGCACTGTATATACAGTGTTTTAACAATGTACAAATGGTTAAAGGACACAAGATAAAATAAATAAGGATAAATATGGGTTGTATTTACAACGGTGTTTGTTCTTCACTGATCGCCCTTTTCTCGTGGCAACAGGTCACAAATCTTTCTCTGTCTCTGTCTCTCTCTATACAATATGTAACTGTTGCTTGATGTGGGTGGGTGGTTTTTCAAATGATATGCAAAGTCCCACAGATTTGAAACTTTAAAGAAGAACTCAATCTAATCTGTGCTCCACAGGGCCACTTGACAGCCATCACCTCCTTATCTGGACAGCTGGGTTGAGAGGGGACCTCCCCAGGGACACAGCCCATTGAGGCAAACCCCAGCCACCAACCCACGGTACTGAAGCATCATACAGCACAGAAACAAACAAACATGGAACGGTAGCACCTATTAGTTCACCAAGCTCAGTACAGACGTGGAACGGTAGCACCTGTTAGTTCACCAAGCTCAGTACAGACGTGGAACGGTAACACCTGTTAGTTCACCAAGCTCAGTACAGACGTGGAACGGTAGCACCTGTTAGTTCACCAAGCTCAGTACAGACATGGAACGGTAGCACCTGTTAGTTCACCAAGCTCAGTACAGACATGGAACGGTAGCACCTGTTAGTTCACCAAGCTCAGTACAGACGTGGAACAGTAGCACCTGTTAGTTCACCAAGCTCAGTACAGACATGGAACAGTAGCACCTGTTAGTTCACCAAGCTCAGTACAGACATGGAACGGTAGCACCTGTTAGTTCACCAAGCTCAGTACAGACATGGAACAGTAGCACCTGTTAGTTCACCAAGCTCAGTACAGACATGGAACGGTAGCACCTGTTAGTTCACCAAGCTCAGTACAGACATGGAACGGTAGCACCTGTTAGTTCACCAAGCTCAGTACAGACATGGAACGGTAGCACCTGTTAGTTCACCAAGCTCAGTACAGACGTGGAACGGTAGCACCTGTTAGTTTACCAAGCTCAGTACAGACATGGAACAGTAGCACCTGTTAGTTCACCAAGCTCAGTACAGACATGGATATGACGCTTGGGACATACTGTAATCAAACACCCAGAAGTAGCAGGGCAGGAGGAATCAATGCAGAGATGGGTGTCTATGAAGGGCGACATATTCTATGAAGGGTAGTGAATTTCAAATGGTTCTGCCTGTGAGAGTATAGTTCTGTTGTGTCTGTGAGAGTATAGTTCTGTTGTGTCTGTGAGAGTATAGTTCTGTTCTGTCTGTGAGAGTATAGTTCTGTTGTGTCTGTGAGAGTATAGTTCTGTTCTGCCTGTGAGAGTATAGTTCTGTTGTGTCTGTGAGAGTATAGTTCTGTTCTGTCTGTGAGAGTATAGTTCTGTTCTGTCTGTGAGAGTATAGTTCTGTTCTGCCTGTGAGAGTATAGTTCTGTTCTGTCTGTGTTGTGTTATTGACCCATGTGAGTGAGTGAGATCCAGGACTACCAAGGTGGTCCTCTGACCGGTCCACCCCAAAGAAAATCCCTCCCTGCGGGGTAGACGTTCATCTGACGTGGGTCTGGGAACCAACCACCAGGGTAACACAACCCAGTCCACACTATACAATTACCTCTCCCCGTCTCGGATGGATCTATAGTAATGTCAGCTTAGATTATTATCACAGGAGGAAAATAGCCACCCATGTTCATCCTCACGTGCACACACACGCACACACACATCCCCTATAGGGCAGCCGAACCATACTTGTCAACTTCTGCCAAGCCCATGTCCGCAAGGGAACATGTTGGTAGAGCCAACAGAAAGCTCACAAAGAGCCTGGATGTTGATTTCATTCATCCATACGACAAGACTTCCATGTGTATTATTAGACCTGGGCACACTGAGTTAATGAGAACAGAGAAAGGGGAAACACCCTGCTTCCTGTGGGCTGAGCAGTGAGTGCTAGCTACAGACGTAGGGCCTTCATTTGAAACAGAAAATGATCCCGCAGCAACAGGAAATGTGAATTATTATGTGGATTATAATTAATGGAAATATTTTAGGTGTTGATACATTTTTCGTACGGGGGAAATCAAGTTTGAAAATTTGACGTGGCCTTTTTACACCTCAAATACATGATATGTTTTAATTGTCCTTCGTTGCATGAAAGTTCTCCTGCAACAGGGAGATCAAATTAAGATCCTGCATCTGTACCAAGTCACAAAACATCCGTTAGTGATACAGGCCACACAGGTGTCGTTTTACTGCTTGTTCTTAGACTACAGTACTGTATTTGGGGTGAGAAATCAGTGCTAGAACCATTGAACAGAAGTCTAAAAACATCCGTTAGCAACAATGACTGTAGGTCAGCAGTGGTCGTGGCAACAATGACTGTAGGTTAGCAATGGCCGCATAGGTGTCTGTTCTGCTACTCTTCTGTGGTTCTGTGGGGTGAACAATAGTCTTGTTCGACAATGCAGTCGAAAACCAAGCCAGGCGGCTGCCGACTGACTGATCTACAAATTGCCTTGTATTATAAATAACTATTCATTATTATTTGTAGATCAGTCAGTCAGTCACCATTTATCCATAATGCATCACAGTTGTGATGGTCTTGAACACATCCAATGACTGCTAGAAACACTGTTCTGAATAATCAAATACAACTAAAATCTGTTAGAGATAACAAGGCCATACAGGTGTTTATCTGACTGTTCTGGTCTGAGGACCAGCAGCTGTTGCGCTGAGAGGATCAGACCAGGGGAGAGGCAGGGAGCAGGCAGGGAGCACGCAGGGAGCAGGCTAGGAGCAGGTAGGACTCCAGACCAGGGAGCAGGCAGGACTCCAGACCAGGGAGCAGGCAGGGAGCAGGTAGGACTGCCGACTCCACTGTCTGTGTAAAAGGACATCATGGGTCTCAAGTATCTATAAATTATATCTATATATCTAATTATCCAAGTCAGGATATCTATGATCAGGCAAAAAAAAAGGTGATTTATCATATGATCCTGTTATTTTCTCTCTCTTTCTCTCTCTTGAATGACTATTGTTCCACTGCTTCAGAGGAGAAAAGGGGAGAAATACATTTGCGCCGAATTGTCCCTCGGGTCAAAACTACAGCCAGAGATTGAAAGATTAAAAAAAAAAAAAAGGAAACGGAATGACAAAAAAAGAAAGAAAATGAAAAATATATTGAGAAGAGATTCCAAGAGTAACTCAATACATTACAGTCACAGCAACCTACAGTGGAGACGTATCCAAACAGCTGTCACTGAATATAATTAGACTCAGCGTGAGGAAATGTAAACTATGACAGGGTTAATGATTTTAATTTAGGATCAGCTTTAAGTTGACATTTTGTTCACAGCGATTCCTCTTTCAATCATAATTCATGTGCATTGTGCTCGCATACACACTCGCTCTCACTTTCGAGCCTCTGCCCCTTTGAAACTAATTTAATGCTCAGAGTAAAATACCTTTCAAATAGAATTCAAATAACAGAACAATCCTCTAACATAAAGCAGTGCAGAACAAGCCTCTAACATAAAGCAGTGCAGAACAAGCCTCTAGCATAAAGCAGTGCAGAACAAGCCTCTAACATAAAGCAGTGCAGAACAGAACAAGCCTCTAACATAAAGCAGTGCAGAACAATCCTCTAGCATAAAGCAGTGCAGAACAAGCCTCTAACATAAAGCAGTGCAGAACAAGCCTCTAACATAAAGCAGTGCAGAACAAGCCTCTAGCATGAAGCAGTGCAGAACAAGCCTCTAACATAAAGCAGTGCAGAACAGAACAAGCCTCTAACATAAAGCAGTGCAGAACAGAACAAGCCTCTAGCATAAAGCAGTGCAGTGCAGAACAGAACAAGCCTCTAACATAAAGCAGTGCAGAACAAGCCTCTAACATAAAGCAGTGCAGAACAGAACAAGCCTCTAGCATAAAGCTGTGAGAACAGAACAAGCCTCTAACATAAAGCAGTGCAGAACAGAACAAGCCTCTAGCATAAAGCAGTGCAGTGCAGAACAGAACAAGCCTCTAACATAAAGCAGTGCAGTGCAGAACAGAACAAGCCTCTAACATAAAGCAGTGCAGAACAGAACAAGCCTCTAGCATAAAGCAGTGCAGAACAGAACAAGCCTCTATCATAAAGCAGTGCAGAACAGAACAAGCCTCTAGCATAAAGCAGTGCAGAACAGAACAAGCCTCTAGCATAAAGCAGTGCAGTGCAGAACAGAACAAGCCTCTAACATAAAGCAGTGCAGAACAGAACAAGCCTCTAGCATAAAGCAGTGCAGAACAGAACAAGCCTCTATCATAAAGCAGTGCAGAACAGAACAAGCCTCTAGCATAAAGCAGTGCAGAACAGAACAAGCCTCTAGCATAAAGCAGTGCAGAACAGAACAAGCCTCTGGCATAAAGCAGTGCAGAACAGATCAAGCCTCTAACATAAAGCAGTGCAGAACAGAACAAGCCTCTAACATAAAGCAGTGCAGAACAAGCCTCTAACATAAAGCAGTGCAGAACAAGCCTCTAACATAAAGCAGTGCAGAACAGAACAAGCCTCTAACATAAAGCAGTGCAGAACAGAACAAGCCTCTAGCATAAAGCAGTGCAGAACAGAACAAGCCTCTAGCATAAAGCAGTGCAGAACAGAACAAGCCTCTAACATAAAGCAGTGCAGAACAGAACAAGCCTCTAACATAAAGCAGTGCAGAACAGAACAAGCCTCTAACATAAAGCAGTGCAGAACAGAACAAGCCTCTAACATAAAGCAGTGCAGAACAGAACAATCCTCTATCATAAAGCAGTGCAGAACAGAACAAGCCTCTAGCATAAAGCAGTGCAGAACAAGCCTCTAACATAAAGCAGTGCAGAACAGAACAAGCCTCTAACATAAAGCAGTGCAGAACAGAACAAGCCTCTAACATAAAGCAGTGAGAACAGAACAAGCCTCTAACATAAAGCAGTGCAGAACAGAACAAGCCTCTAACATAAAGCAGTGCACTGCAGAACAAGCCTCTAACATAAAGCAGTGCAGAACAAGCCTCTAACATAAAGCAGTGCAGAACAGAACAAGCCTCTAACATAAAGCAGTGCAGAACAAGCCTCTAACATAAAGCAGTGCAGAACAGAACAAGCCTCTAACATAAAGCAGTGCAGAACAGAACAAGCCTCTAACATAAAGCAGTGCAGAACAGAACAAGCCTCTAACATAAAGCAGTGCAGAACAGAACAAGCCTCTAACATAAAGCAGTGCAGAACAGAACAAGCCTCTAACATAAAGCAGTGCAGAACAGAACAAGCCTCTAACATAAAGCAGTGCAGAACAATCCTCTAGCATAAAGCAGTGCAGAACAAGCCTCTAACATAAAGCAGTGCAGAACAAGCCTCTAACATAAAGCAGTGCAGAACAAGCCTCTAGCATAAAGCAGTGCAGAACAAGCCTCTAACATAAAGCAGTGCAGAACAGAACAAGCCTCTAACATAAAGCAGTGCAGAACAGAACAAGCCTCTAACATAAAGCAGTGCAGAACAAGCCTCTAACATAAAGCAGTGCAGAACAGAACAAGCCTCTAGCATAAAGCTGTGAGAACAGAACAAGCCTCTAACATAAAGCAGTGCAGAACAGAACAAGCCTCTAGCATAAAGCAGTGCAGTGCAGAACAGAACAAGCCTCTAACATAAAGCAGTGCAGT
The DNA here is from genome assembly GCF_013265735.2 of Oncorhynchus mykiss. NCBI lineage: Eukaryota > Metazoa > Chordata > Actinopteri > Salmoniformes > Salmonidae > Oncorhynchus > Oncorhynchus mykiss. The sequence goes on from NC_048582.1 coordinate 64,127,222, forward strand.
GCAGAACAGAACAAGCCTCTAACATAAAGCAGTGCAGAACAGAACAAGCCTCTAGCATAAAGCAGTGCAGAACAGAACAAGCCTCTATCATAAAGCAGTGCAGAACAGAACAAGCCTCTAGCATAAAGCAGTGCAGAACAGAACAAGCCTCTAGCATAAAGCAGTGCAGTGCAGAACAGAACAAGCCTCTAACATAAAGCAGTGCAGAACAGAACAAGCCTCTAGCATAAAGCAGTGCAGAACAGAACAAGCCTCTATCATAAAGCAGTGCAGAACAGAACAAGCCTCTAGCATAAAGCAGTGCAGAACAGAACAAGCCTCTAGCATAAAGCAGTGCAGAACAGAACAAGCCTCTGGCATAAAGCAGTGCAGAACAGATCATGCCTCTAACATAAAGCAGTGCAGAACAGAACAAGCCTCTAACATAAAGCAGTGCAGAACAAGCCTCTAACATAAAGCAGTGCAGAACAAGCCTCTAACATAAAGCAGTGCAGAACAGAACAAGCCTCTAACATAAAGCAGTGCAGAACAGAACAAGCCTCTAGCATAAAGCAGTGCAGAACAGAACAAGCCTCTAACATAAAGCAGTGCAGAACAGAACAAGCCTCTAACATAAAGCAGTGCAGAACAGAACAAGCCTCTAACATAAAGCAGTGCAGAACAGAACAAGCCTCTAACATAAAGCAGTGCAGAACAGAACAATCCTCTATCATAAAGCAGTGCAGAACAGAACAAGCCTCTAGCATAAAGCAGTGCAGAACAAGCCTCTAACATAAAGCAGTGCAGAACAGAACAAGCCTCTAACATAAAGCAGTGCAGAACAGAACAAGCCTCTAACATAAAGCAGTGAGAACAGAACAAGCCTCTAACATAAAGCAGTGCAGAACAGAACAAGCCTCTAACATAAAGCAGTGCACTGCAGAACAAGCCTCTAACATAAAGCAGTGCAGAACAAGCCTCTAACATAAAGCAGTGCAGAACAGAACAAGCCTCTAACATAAAGCAGTGCAGAACAAGCCTCTAACATAAAGCAGTGCAGAACAGAACAAGCCTCTAACATAAAGCAGTGCAGAACAGAACAAGCCTCTAACATAAAGCAGTGCAGAACAGAACAAGCCTCTAACATAAAGCAGTGCAGAACAGAACAAGCCTCTAGCATAAAGCAGTGCAGTGCAGAACAGAACAAGCCTCTAACATAAAGCAGTGCAGAACAGAACAAGCCTCTAACATAAAGCAGTGCAGAACAGAACAAGCCTCTAACATAAAGCAGTGCAGAACAGAACAAGCCTCTAACATAAAGCAGTGCAGAACAGAACAAGCCTCTAACATAAAGCAGTGCAGAACAGAACAAGCCTCTAACATAAAGCAGTGCAGAACAGAACAATCCTCTAACATAAAGCAGAGCAGAACAGAACAAGCCTCTAACATAAAGCAGTGCAGAACAGAACAAGCCTCTAACATAAAGCAGAGCAGAACAGAACAAGCCTCTAACATAAAGCAGTGCAGAACAGAACAAGCCTCTAACATAAAGCAGTGCAGAACAGAACAAGCCTCTAACATAAAGCAGTGCAGAACAGAACAAGCCTCTAACATAAAGCAGTGCAGAACAGAACAAGCCTCTAACATAAAGCAGTGCAGAACAGAACAAGCCTCTAACATAAAGCAGTGCAGAACAGATCAAGCCTCTAACATAAAGCAGTGAGAACAGAACAAGCCTCTAGCATAAAGCAGTGCAGAACAGAACAAGCCTCTAACATAAAGCAGTGAGAACAGAACAAGCCTCTAGCATAAAGCTGTGAGAACAGAACAAGCCTCTAACATAAAGCAGTGCAGAACAGAACAAGCCTCTAACATAAAGCAGTGCAGTGCAGAACAGAACAAGCCTCTAACATAAAGCAGTGCAGAACAGAACAAGCCTCTAACATAAAGCAGTGCAGAACAGAACAAGCCTCTAGCATAAAGCAGTGCAGAACAGAACAAGCCTCTAGCATAAAGCAGTGAGAACAGAACAAGCCTCTAACATAAAGCAGTGCAGAACAGAACAAGCCTCTAACATAAAGCAGTGCAGAACAGAACAAGCCTCTAGCATAAAGCAGTGCAGTGCAGAACAGAACAAGCCTCTAACATAAAGCAGTACAGAACAGAACAAGCCTCTAACATAAAGCAGTGCAGAACAGAACAAGCCTCTAACATAAAGCAGTGCAGTGCAGAACAGAACAAGCCTCTAACATAAAGCAGTGCAGAACAGAACAAGCCTCTAACATAAAGCAGTGCAGAACAGAACAAGCCTCTAGCATAAAGCAGTGCAGTGCACAACAGAACAAGCCTCTAACATAAAGCAGTGCAGTGCAGAACAGAACAAGCCTCTAACATAAAGCAGTGCAGAACAGAACAAGCCTCTAACATAAAGCAGTGAGAACAGAACAAGCCTCTAGCATAAAGCAGTGAGAACAGAACAAGCCTCTAACATAAAGCAGTGCAGAACAGAACAAGCCTCTAGCATAAAGCAGTGCAGAACAAGCCTCTAACATAAAGCAGTGCAGAACAGAACAAGCCTCTAACATAAAGCAGTGCAGAACAGAACAAGCCTCTAGCATAAAGCAGTGCAGAACAGAACAAGCCTCTAGCATAAAGCAGTGCAGAACAGATCAAGCCTCTAGCATAAAGCAGTGCAGAACAGAACAAGCCTCTAACATAAAGCAGTGCACTGCAGAACAAGCCTCTAGCATAAAGCAGTGCAGAAGGAGTGAAGTGCTAAAGTGCTAACCTAAAAGGCAATACAGCCACGCTGTGAAAACCACCAATATAACAGTTATAATGAAATATGTGGAACACCTTTTTACATAGAGGAAGAATCAAAAGTTGTGTTGCCTTCACATGAATTGTTTCTAACATTGTTATTGTTTTATTGTTATCAACCACAAAGGACATATGGCCTTACTTTATAGTGGCAGGACCTGTAGCAATACAACAGGACAAAACGACAAGGCTACATCTACCTAAAAGTCTATACATGTGAAGGCTGAGTCAACGGTATTCAGAAAATAGCAGCCTCCTGAGTGGCGCAGCGGTCTAAGACACTGCATCGAAGTGCTTGCGGCGTCACTACAGACGCGGGTTCGATCCCGGGCTGTGTCGCAGCCGGCTGCGACCGGGAGACACATGAGGCAGCGCACAATTGGCCCAGCATTGTCCGGGTTAGGGGAGGGTTTGGCCCATCTTGTCCCATTGCGATCTAGCGACTCCTGTGGCAGGGCGGGCGCATGCACGCTGACACGGTCGGCAGTTGTACGGTGTTTCCTCCGACACATTGGTTCAGCTGGCTTCCAGGTTAAGCGAGCAGTGTGACTTGGCAGGGTCGTGTTTCGGAGGACACATGGCTCTCGGCCTTCACCTCTCCCGAGTCAGTATGGGAGTTGCAGTGATGGGACAAGACTGTAGCTACCAATTGAAAAAAAATCAGCAGTATTCAGAAAAGCCAAACACTCTCTAGGTACATAGACAACATGTACACAACATGGGTTGTGTCCCAAATGGAACCCTATTCCATATGGGGCCTGGTCAAAAGTATTTCACTGAACGCAGCCCTAGAAAGTCCAAGCGATGCAGTGAATTAGAAGTACTGATGAACTAACCTTTTAAGTTTGCATGTAAAGTTAATGATAGGAAACAGCCGGTTCCCAGCGGCACCACCTGATCAAATATGCTGACGATACTGCTTTGGTTAGTCTTCTCGAAGGGGATTAGACGGATCACGGACCATCTCTGAATGATTTTACTGTCTGGTGTGAGTCACCCCATCTATTATTAAATACATCAAAAACAAAGGACATGGTGATTGACTTCGGAAAAAACACTACCATGCACACACCATCACTGATAAAAGGTGAGCCCATTGAAATAGTGGAGGAGAACAAATACCTTGGGCTTGTCATTGACAACAAGCTGTCCTGGGATCAGTGTACTGATCCCAAGAAAGGCCAACAGAGACTGTATTTCCTACGGAAACTGAAGTTTTTTAATGTTGATCTAACCATCAAGGTTCTCTTTTATAAATCATTATTTGAGAGCATTCTGTCCTACTGCTTGACCTGCTGGTTTGGGAATAACAAGGTTGCACAGAAAAATAGGTTGGGCAAAGACAGTCAGGACTGGAACAATCATGGGGCAGCAACAGCAAGAACTGTCATCTCTCTACCTGGTTAGAGCCCTCCATCTCTCTACCTGGACAGAGCCCTTCATCTCTCTACCTGGGCAGAGCCCTCCATCTCTCTACCTGGGCAGAGCCCTCCATCTCTCTACCTGGGCAGAGCCCTCCATCTCTCTACCTGGGCAGAGCCCTCCATCTCTCTACCTGGGCAGAGCCCTCCATCTCTCTACCTCGTCAGAGCCCTCCATCTCTCTACCTGGGCAGAGCCCTCCATCTCTCTACCTGGGCAGAGCCCTCCATCTCTCTACCTCGTCAGAGCCCTCCATCTCTCTACCTGGGCAGAGCCCTCCATCTCTCTACCTCGTCAGAGCCCTCCATCTCTCTACCTGGGCAGAGCCCTCCATCTCTCTACCTGGGCAGAGCCCTCCATCTCTCTACCTGTTGTCTTCATAATGATGGGAGGAGGTTCATTCGTGGCTAGGTGTGTATTCATAATGACGGGAGGAGGTTCATTAGTGGCCAAGTGTTGTCTTCATAATGATGGGAGGAAGTTCATTAGTGGCCAGGTGTTGTATTCATAATGATGGGAGGAGGTCCATTAGTGGCCAGGTGTTGTATTCATAATGATGGGAGGAGGTTCATTAGTGGCAATGGAAAAGTCTGGTGACACTGGTCACAGTTAATCCTGTAGACAGGAGGGATTTACCTGCAGCACTCCCCTGACCTGCAGCACTTCCCTCACCTGCATCACTCCCCTCACCTGCAGCACTACCCTGACCTACACCACTCTCATGACCTGCACCACTCCCCTGACCTGCATCACTCCCCTGGCCTGCACCACTCCCCTCACCTGCACCACTAGCCTGACCTGCACCACTCCCATGACCTGCACCACTACCCTGATCTGCACCACTCCCCTCACCTGCACCACTGCCCTGACCTGCACCACTCCCCTGACCTGCACCACACCCCTCACCTGCATCACTCCCCTCACCTGCAGCAATACCCTGACCTACACCACTCTCATGACCTGCACCACTCCCCTGACCTGCATCACTCCCCTGACCTGCACCACTCCCCTCACCTGCACCACTAGCCTGACCTGCACCACTCCCATGACCTGCACCACTACCCTGATCTGCACCACTCCCCTCACCTGCACCACTCCCCTGACCTGCACCACTCCCCTGACCTGCACCACTCCCCTCACCTACACCACTCCCATGACCTGCACCACTGCCCTGACCTGCACCACTCCCAAGACCTGGACCACTCCCCTGACCTGCACCACTCCCATGACCTGCACCACTCCCCTGACCTGTACCACTCCCCTGACCTGCACCACTCCCATGACCTGCACCATTCCCCTGACGTGCACCACTCCCCTGACCTGCACCACTCCCCTCTCCTGCACCACTCCCCTCACCTGCACCACTCCCCTCACCTGCACCACCCCCTCTACCTGCACCACTCCCATGACCTGCACCACTCCCATGAGCTGCACCACTCCCCTTACTGGCACCATTCCTAAGATCTGCACCACTCCCCTGACCTGCACCACTCCCCTGACCTGCACCACTCCCCTGACCTGCACCACTCCCATGACCTGCACCACTCCCATGACCTGCACACCTCGCCTCACCTGCACCACTCCCATGACCTGCACCACTCCCCTCACCTGCACCACTCCCATGACCTGCACCATTCCCCTGACCTGCACCACTCCCCTCACCTGCACCACTCCCATGACCTGCTCCACTCCCCTCACCGCACCACTCCCCTGATCTGCACCACTCCCCTCACCTGCACCACTCCCATGACCTGCACCACTTCCCTGACCTGCACCACTCCCCTGATCTGCACCACTCCCCTGACTTGCACCACTCCCCTCACCTGCACCACTAGCCTGACCTGCACCACTCCCATGACCTGCACCACTACCCTGATCTGCACCACTCCCCTCACCTGCACCACTCCCCTGACCTGCACCACTCCCCTGACCTGCACCACTCCCCTCACCTACACCACTCCCATGACCTGCACCACTGCCCTGACCTGCACCACTCCCAAGACCTGGACCACTCCCCTGATCTGCACCACTCCAATGACCTGCACCACTCCCCTGACCTGCACCACTCCCACGACCTGCACCATTCCCCTGAGCTGCACCACTCCCCTTACTGGCACCATTCCTAAGATCTGCACCACTCCCCTGACCTGCACCACTCCCCTGACCTGCACCACTCCCCTGACATGCACCACTCCCATGACCTGCACACCTCCCCTCAACTGCACCACTCCCATGACCTGCACCACTCCCCTCACCTGCACCACTCCCATGACCTGCACCATTCCCCTGACCTGCACCACTCCCCTGACCTGCACCACTCCCATGACCATCACCACTCCGCTGACCTGCACCACTTCCCTGACCTGCACCACTCCCCTGACCTGCACCACTCCCCTGACCTGCACCACTCCCATGACCTGCACCACTCCCATGACCTGCACCACTCCCCTCACCTGCACCACTCCCCTCACCTGCACCACTCCCCTCACCTGCACCACTCCCCTGACCTGCACCACTCCCCTAACGTGCACCACTCCCATGACCTGCACCACTCCCCTCACCTGCACCACTCCCCTCACCTGCACCACTCCCCTAACCTGCACCACTCCCCTGACCTGCACCACTCCCCTGATCTGCACCACTCCCCTGACTTGCACCACTCTATTCACCGCTATGATCCACTCCCTGTGCCCTCTGATTCGCCTCACAGCAACAATGGTGAACACTAACTCTTTACCATCCTCATAATCTCCCTGCATTCACAGGGACAACATGACTTATTAACAATATTTGAAATGCTAACCCAATGACACATTCATTGTCATGGCATCTCTGTAGACATTCAGTGCATACAGACATTCCTAACCAGCAGAACAGGTTATGTCTGTCAACAGACAGGGTTAACTATACTAACAGCTGCTGGGTCCTGAAGACATGTCTGACATGGTGAGAAACTTTTCCAAACGTATTGAGGAGTTGTTACGCTACTTAGCTGCTGTGTGCCTTCAGGTGTTGTGGAGCACAGCTGGTTGATGTTGGTATGTTTGTTCAACCCACCCCCTCTCTACCTCCTCCATCTACTACTGTTCTCTCTCTACCTCATCCATCTACTGCTGTTCTCTCTCTACCTCCACCATCTACTGTTGTTCTCTCTCTACCTCCTCCATCTACTGCTGTTCTCTCTCTACCTTCTCCATCTACTGTTGTTCTCTCTCTACCTCCACCATCTACTGTTGTTCTCTCTCTAACTCCTCCATCTACTACTGTTCTCTCTACCTCCTCCATCTACTGCTGTTCTCTCTACCTCCACCATCTACTGTTGTTCTCTCTCTACCTCCTCCATCTACTACTGTTATCTCTCTACCTCCTCCATCTACTATTGTTCTCTCTCTACCTCCACCATCTACTACTGTTCTCCCTCTACCTCCACCATCTACTACTGTTCTCTCTCTATCTCCACCATCTACTACTGTTCTCTCTCTAACTCCTCCATCTACTACTGTTCTCTCTACCTCCTCCATCTACTACTGTTCTCTCTCTACCTCCACCATCTACTACTGTTCTCTCTCTACCCCCTCCTTTTTTGTGGACCCCAGGAAGAATAGCTGCTGCTTCTGCAAAAGCTAATGGGGATCCTAATAAACCAATAAACCCCCTCTCTCCCCCTTCTCTCTCTCTCTCTCCATCCCTCCCTCCCCCTTCTCTCTCTCCATCCCTCCCTCCCCCTTCTCTCTCTCCATCCCTCCCTCCCCCTTCTCTCTCTCCATCCATCCCTCCCTCCCCCTTCTCTCTCTCCATCCATCCCTCCCTACCCCTTCTCTCTCTCCATCCCTCCCTCCCCCTTCTCTCTCTCTCCATCCCTCCCTCCCCCTTCTCTCTCTCTCCATCCCTCCCTCCCCCTTTTCCCTCTCTATATCCCTCCCTCCCCCTTCTATCCCCTCCCTCCCTCCCTCCCTCCCTCTCTCTTCATCCCTCCCTCCCCCTTCTCTCTCCATCCCTCCCTCCCCCTTCTCTCTTCATCCCTCCCTCCCCCTTCTCTCTCCATCCCTCCCTCCCCCACTAAAAGCCAGATCAGAAACAGCTTTCATTACTCAGGTTCAGTTAGGCCATTAGATGACATTAGAACTCCCTGCTCCACTCTGTCAACAAAAGGGGAAATACGTGAAAACACCAGGATGTTTGTGCCTCCAAAACCTTTTCTCCCCACTCGTCTGGTTTAGAATCTCTGGACTAATATGCTGGCCAATTTTTCATTTATTTTGTAAATGTTTTATTCTATCTTTCTGAGCCTCTTTACTGAGTGGGAACTTCAACTCCCCAAACTCCCCTCAATAGCCCTTAAACCAGACACCGCTCCCCTCGTGTTGTCTACGACACCAGGGGTCAAACTGGAGACCCCATAGCCCCAGTGATTATTACAGCTTCAAATTACCACACACACACACACACACACACACACACACACACACACACACACACACACACACACACACACACACACACACACACACACACACACACACACACACACACACACACACACACACACCTCTCTATCTGCCTATTGAAGCCCTGTCTCTGTCTAAAGGAATTATTGATGAACTTGAGAAGAACCCCTCTAGTCTTTGCCTATGCCACTGGGATATTGAGAGAATCTAAGAACAGAACTGAATCAAATAAACTGTGTGGAGGAATGGCCTACGGCAGGATTGGAATGGGCTGGATCAAACACATTTAGAGTACATCCCTGACACAAAAGCATTACTTTAATGCTATCCTCTACCTCCGCGGTATTCAAGAGAAGTTTTTAATAAAAGTGAGAGGGATATTTCACCCTTGGAGACCAACACAGGTGTGCCTTTCAACTAGTTTAGAGAAGTTTTCAAAAAACGTAATATTCCTGTTTTTCTGTGATAGTTCCACACTATGAGGTTGAAACAACACTGACATGTTTGTGTAAGGGCTGTTTGAAGCATGTTCAGTTGGGAAAGAACTATTGGCCACATCATGACGTCACAATGTGATCCTATTATAATAGACCAATGACTGTTCATCTGGGTAAGGGAGTGGGCTCTAGACCATCCTATCAGCCAATCAGGGCTGTTTATGTAAATATCTTAACGCCCACACGCTCAGACTGAGCATTTCAAGGGCCAAATATTTAAAAAAATATATATTGTGGAGTTATTTTAAGTAAATAAAACACGTCAGTTATTTATTAGACATAAAGAGATTATTAAAACAATTTTAATAGAACGACTGCATGGGGGCTTTAATAGTGCAACAACACTGATAACAATATTAGTCATCCATGCTGTAAAAATAGAGAGAAAATGTTTGGTGAACACAAGCCAAAACGCACAGCAGCTAGCTAACGCCATATCAGTCCTCACATCATTATCATCATCATCATCATCATCATCATCTCCATCTCTGTCCTCCCATCATCATTACTGTGACCTGACCATGGTCTTAGGTCAGCAGCTTTACACCCCCCCCCCCCACACACAAACACATTACAAGCATGCAATGTTTTGTTGGTCGGGGTTAATTGTTAAACACCAGTGAGAGAGATAGAGAGAGAGAGACAGAGAGAGAGAGAGAGAGAGAGAGATACAGAGAGAGAGAGAGAGAGAGAGAGAGAGAGAGAGAGAGCAGCACAAACTGCTCCTTAATTCGCACAGACACCAGATCAAGCCATAACAGGTCTGTGCCATGGCTAGCCACCAGCCGCCTCTGCATCGCTACTACTGATGGAAAATGGGAGCTGTGTGTCACGGTGTGTGATCTCCATACCTCAAGGAGATGTTGAGGCTTCACGGTGGCTTGTTTAGCGGTGTGTGTGTGTCTGTGTATATGTATGTTTGCACACACCTGTGTGTGTTTGTATATGTATGTTTGCACACACCTGTGTGTGTGTTTGTGTGTGCATGCATCCATGTGTGTGTGTGCGTGTGTTTGTGCGTGTGTATGTGTGTGTGTGAGTGTGTGCGTGTGTGTGTGAGTGTGGCAGAGCAGAGTCTCATTAAGACAGGGGGAAGCTGGGAGTCAGGACTCTCTATCTGTTACTGGCACAGCCTTTACATAGAGAGCCTGCAGGCTATGACTGTCATGAGAGGAGAAAGGAGAAGGCCACACAGTGGTAACAGCATAGGGCTTTAGGTTGCACTGACTGACATGTGTGAGAATTCAATAGAATATAATACTCTTCAGTGGACTACTCCAGAGGATTTGCCATTGTGGTTGAAAAGAAAGTGCAGTGGACAGACAGACAAACAAATACGTTTCTCTCTGTCTTCCTGTTAAGGTTAACTAACTACTAGCCGTTAACTACAAGCTTCACCCCATTGATCTATGTGCGTGCGTGCACAGGGGTGGAGTTTGGTTTTTGGAGTAGCACCAGTCCCACTCCCACCCACAAGGTGGCGATAGAAACAATTTTAGTTTTTGTCTTGTAATTTTGTGAAAGCAAGGAAGACTTGCCTTCCCTTTTGCTTGTAGTAGCTAGCTGGCAGCTTGGCTAGCTGGCTTTAGCCTGGTTAAAAACATAGCAAGTTAGCTAGCGTTTTTAGCTTCCCACATCTCAATGTGAAATAATCATATTTATAATTAAAAAAATAGGACCTGGCCAATATTGTTCTACTTGACGGTGTAAACTACAACATTATCCCAATTTAATACGCTGCTTGTGTATTTATTAACATCAGCAAAAAAATACGTCATCATGTTTTGGTCACAGATAAAAAAAAGCACCTGGCTAGCTAGTTGGCTACAGTAGCGTCTACCATTTCACAATCACCTGGACTCACTAGTTATTACTTTCTAAACAAAATACCTTTTTGGGTGGAATCTTGTTGTTCGGGTTACTGTCTGAAATGTCGCTACGATTATATTTGGCTATCAATGCAAAATAGGCTACTTTGATGAATAGTCTATAGATCCGACAAAGGAACCAAGCGACATCACTTGTCCCGCGGCTGCTGCAGGAATTATACGGATTGTCTCAATATTCCGGGTAGTAAAAAAGTATGTAAAATGCTAGAGCGTATCACAAGGAGCCGCCATTTTGTAACGAAAAAACGCCATCGCAACGCTCCGAATCTTGCGTCTGTGTAGAGCTTGTAGTAAACTTTACACATCAAAAAGGCCACCAGAGTTTAATTGGCGTTGTGGTTCAGCTCGTCAAAGAGGAAAGGCAACTGGGATAAATTATCCAGATTAGTGATAAAAGTATTGATGTCATAGCATTTATAATTTATGGCAATGAATGATGTAATTGGAAATGCAATCATGTATTAATTGTGGTGCTGATGTGGCTTTTTGAAAAAAAAAAAGGTAAACACTTTTTCACCAATTAAAATCCCTCCTCCTCTTCACTCTCATGACGTATCTCCCCCAAATAAAATCTGTCAACTGTAACTAACGTTGAGACAGAGCAACCCATGTCACGGGTTAAAACCTGAGAATATGAAGGGAATTTGAGAAAGGAGAGTATTAAACTTTGTGAGGCTGAGCACAAACCTGGTTCTTATGCTTTAAAAAAAAAAACCTTCCTTTACTTTGCCTTGCCCCATGTAAACATTCTAGGCGATCGATGACTCATAAACTAAGTCATGGTAACTCAAATAATATTGTCGATCAATGCTAGAAACCCCAGAGCCCTTCTGAGTCCCTTTAAGCCTGAGCTGTCACGAAAAATTATTATTCAACATTTCCTTAAGGTTGTGGTCTAATCTCCACCCCCGCCCTGATCCTTTCACACACTGCGTCGACACGCCTTAGATAATGACTTAACCACGCTGCACAACCTTGCCACACCCGAGCCCGGCGTCTGCCAGGGCTGCTAATGTCTCCCCAATCCAGAACTATCCAGAAAGACAACAAAGAAAAAGAGAAATGCCAAAGACGGCCAAGATAGACTTCGAGAGACTGGAAAAACACACCAAAACACATTATTCATATCCACACAGTCCAGTTCTGGTGTTAAGGGACAAAATGTGCTTTTTTTTAAAAATATATCAGACAATGATGCATTCTGGATGGAGAGCTCGCAGGAAGTGCTGTGGTCCCCACGGGTAGCAAACAGTTTCTCAATGTTCTGTGTCATTGAGGTTGATTGAAACGTGGGTGAAGCACAGCAGATGGGAGCAGGAAATGATGCCAGAGCTTTGTGGGATAACCCGCCGCCACATCCTCCCTCGGTCCAGTCCAGCTCAAAGTGAACGCACCAGGAATTGAGTGGATGAAAATGCTGCTACAAACTCACTCCAATCATTAAAATCACTATTTAACCAACAATCCATCTATTGTTGTGGCTACCTGGACCTACCATTTCGTATTGAAACCAAACTATATGATTTGAATGAAAAGTATTTGAATAAACATGAAAAATGTGAATGTAAGAAGCTCACCATTTTAAATAGGCTACATGTCGTATTAAAAACATATAAACACTCTAAATAGGTCAGGAGACAGACAGAGTCTAAGAAGGCTATATGATTTCAATTATTTCAAGGCTATAGCCTACAAAGAAATACATTGTGAGTGTGACACACTAGGCTGGTAGGCAGTCAGGGACATTAGGCCCTCAGCATTTAAACAACATTTCTTTGTATTAAATCATTATAGTCTATAAATTGTGCATACAGGCTATGACTTAGCCTACTTAGAATGAAATATAAATGAAATAAAAAATGACTTATTAGTGTCTTTGAATTCATTTTTAGAAACACGAGTTTGTCCAGTCTGTGGCTTCAGGCTCATGTGATGGTATCTGGAGAGCCGGCCAGCAGCGGGGAATATCCTCTCCACACTTGCAGAGCCACTGGGGATGCTAAACACCCTTTAGGCCACTCGTGCCAGGCGGCGCAGAGATGCAGAGTTGTTATTTCACTTTTCTATAGGTAGTCCTTAATTAGCTACCCACCTCGTTCCTTTCTTTTATCATGTGCACGTAGTAAGTACACCATCATGCTTTGGGGATATGTGTCTTTTCAGATTCCACAATTATTCTTTAGTTGTGGATAATACATCACTGCACTCCCTCTCTTGGTTCTCATCTTTGTAAGTCACCTTGTTTTAGCACCTGTGTGTTTTATCAGTTTCTTTGTGAAAATATTTAGCGAACTCCAAGACAGTAGCTAAAGCAAGGGGCGATAGTAGCACACAAGTAGACTACAGATGCATGCTGGGCCGGGCATGCCCTGAGCTCGTGAAGTGAGCGCTACTGAAAAACTAACGGAGCAAAATTGGAGGGGGCGAGATGGCCGAAGCTCCAGCCTTTGTGAATCTCGCTCCGCGCTCCAGTCAAATTGGGTAAGCTCCGCTCCTCGCTTCGCTCCATTCAAATTGGGTAAGCTCCGCTCCTCGCTTCGCTCCATTCAAATTGGGTAAGCTCCGCTCCTCGCTTCGCTCCATTCAAATTGGGTAAGCTCCGCTCCTCGCTTCGCTCCATTCAAATTGGGTAAGATCCGCTCCTCGCTTCGCTCCAGTCAAATTGGGTAAGATCCGCTCCTCGCTTCGCTCCAGTCAAATTGGGTAAGATCCGCTCCTCGCTTCGCTCCATTCAAATTAGGTAAGCTCCGCTCCCTGCTTCGCTCCAGTCAAATTGGGTAAGCTCCTCTCTTCGCTCCAGTCAAATTGGGTAAGCTCCTCTCTTCGCTCCAGTCAAATTGGGTACGCTCCGCTCCTCTCTTCGCTCCAGTCAAATTGGGTAAGCTCCGCTCCTCTCTTCGCTCCAGTCAAATTGGGTAAGCTCCGCTCCTCTCTTCGCTCCAGTCAAATTGGGTAAGCTCCGCTCCCTGCTTCGCTCCAGTCAAATTTGGTAAGCTCCGCTCCTATCTTCGCTCCAGTCAAATTGGGTAAGCTCCTCGCTTCACTCCAGTCAAATTGGGTAAGCTTCGCTCCTCTCTTCGCTCCAGTCAAATTGGGTAAGCTCCTCGCTTCACTCCAGTCAAATTGGGTAAGCTCCTCGCTTCACTACAGTCAAATTGGGTAAGCTTCGCTCCTCTCTTCGCTCCAGTCAAATTGGGTAAGCTCCGCTCCTCTCTTCGCTCCAGTCAAATTGGGTAAGCTCCTCGCTTCACTCCAGTCAAATTGGGTAAGCTCCGCTCCTCTCTTCGCTCCAGTCAAATTGGGTAAGCTCCTCGCTTCACTCCAGTCAAATTGGGTAAGCTTCGCTCCAGTCAAATTGGGTAAGCTCCGCTCCTCGCATCGCTCCAGTTCCTCTCACATACTCTGGCTAGCACAGTTTGAGAAGACATAAAATATACAGAACATGTCCACAATGAAATATATACAATTGCCTGACCTTGGGGAGAAGATATTTCAAACGGAACCCAATTCTAGTTCAATGTCAGATGGCTGTGCTGGTGAAGGCTTTGCATGAAATTTCATAAAAGGCCCCTTTGTGAGGCACTTGTCTTCTACTAATGGTGAATTCTAAGGCAGTCTGTTCTCTCCACACCTTTAGGACTACAGACAAGCCCCAAAAATAGCCCGAGCCACCAGTCTTATCTCTGACTTTAAACACCGTTTTCTAGATATTTAAAAACTCATTAAGAATGACTGAATGGGGCCAGTTGGCATTTTGTGGCAAATATCCCGATTCTGAAGCCTCTGAATTAGCAGTAAATCTCCAGGAGGTGTGTACTGTATAAACACAGAACACATACAGTGCCTTGCGAAAGTATTCGGCCCCCTTGAACTTTGCAACCTTTTGCCACATTTCAGGCTTCAAACATAAAGATATAAAACTGTATTTTTTTGTGAAGAATCAACAACAAGTGGGACACAATCATGAAGTGGAACGACATTTATTGGATATTTCAAACTTTTTTAACAAATCAAAAACTGAAAAATTGGGCGTGCAAAATTATTCAGCCCCTTTACTTTCAGTGCAGCAAACTCTCTCCAGAAGTTCAGTGAGGATCTCTGAATGATCCAATGTTGACCTAAATGACTCATGATGATAAATACAATCCACCTGTGTGTAATCAAGTCTCCGTATAAATGCACCTGCACTGTGATAGTCTCAGAGGTCCGTTAAAAGCGCAGAGAGCATCATGAAGAACAAGGAACACACCAGGCAGGTCCGAGATACTGTTGTGAAGAAGTTTAAAGACGGATTTGGATACAAAAAGATTTCCCAAGCTTTAAACATCCCAAGGAGCACTGTGCAAGCGATAATATTGAAATGGAAGGAGTATCAGACCACTGCAAATCTACCAAGACCTGGCCGTCCCTCTAAACTTTCAGCTCATACAAGGAGAAGACTGATCAGAGATGCAGCCAAGAGGCCCATGATCACTCTGGATGAACTGCAGAGATCTACAGCTGAGGTGGGAGACTCTGTCCATAGGACAACAATCAGTCGTATATTGCACAAATCTGGCCTTTATGGAAGAGTGGCAAGAAGAAAGCCATTTCTTAAAGATATCCATAAAAAGTGTTGTTTAAAGTTTGCCACAAGCCACCTGGGAGACACACCAAACATGTGGAAGAAGGTGCTCTGGTCAGATGAAACCAAAATTGAACTTTTTGGCAACAATGCAAAACGTTATGTTTGGCGTAAAAGCAACACAGCTGAACACACCATACCCACTGTCAAACATGGTGGTGGCAGCATCATGGATTGGGCCTGCTTTTCTTCAGCAGGGACAGGGAAGATGGTTAAAATTGATGGGAAGATGGATGGAGCCAAATACAGGACCATTCTGGAAGAAAACCTGATGGAGTCTGCAAAAGACCTGAGACTGGGACAGAGATTTGTCTTCCAACAAGACAATGATCCAAAGCATAAAGCAAAATCTACAATGGAATGGTTCAAAAATAAACATATCCAGGTGTTAGAATGGCCAGGTCAAAGTCCAGACCTGAATCCAATCGAGAATCTGTGGAAAGAACTGAAAACTGCTGTTCACAAATGCTCTCCATCCAACCTCACTGAGCTCGAGCTGTTTTGCAAGGAGGAATGGGAAAAAATGTCAGTCTCTCGATGTGCAAAACTGATAGAGACATACCCCAAGTGACTTACAGCTGTAATCGCAGCAAAAGGTGGCGCTACAAAGTATTAACTTAAGGGGGCTGAATAATTTTGCACGCCCAATTTTTCAGTTTTTGATTTGTTTAAAAAGTTTGAAATATCCAATAAATGTCGTTCCACTTCAAGATTGTGTCCCACTTGTTGTTGATTCTTCACAAAAAAATACAGTTTTATATCTTTATGTTTGAAGCCTGAAATGTGGCAAAAGGTCGCAAAGTTCAAGGGGGCCGAATACTTTCGCAAGGCACTGTATGTGCACACACAAACGCATGCAAACACACACGCGCACACACACACACACACACGCCAGACACAGCTGCTAATCTGTGTGATCTCCTGTCTCACAGTCTGTGAGTTGAAGGATGATGACTCAACGTTTTCTCAAGTCTCCAAGTCATTGTGAAGGAGGAGTCCTTAAAGATGGCCGCTGTGTTGTTAACTATGTGCTGATGTCCGCTGATTGACAGCCTGGGAGTCAAATGCCGATGTCAGATCCACAAAGCGGCTGTTCATAGGGAGCCAAAGACCCGTCGGCATCACCAGAACGGATGGACATTAACTCCAAAGCCAAATCAAACTGCGAGACATTCAATACACAATTTCTGTGCTGTGTGTGTGTGTGTGTGCGTGTGTGAGAGAGATCATTGTGTCTGCAAGTCTCAGGGTGGCTGGAAACAATATCTCAATTAGACCGGTCGGAGCTCAGAGAGAGAGAGAGGGTGAACTAACCAGAGGCGGTTCTTCCTGCTGTTCTGCTGGCTCAGTCTTACCTCATTAGGGCTGAGCAGAGGACAGTGTAAAGGGAGACAAAAGTCAGCTTTGGGAGATTGATAAACATGGTGGGAGACTAGAGCGAGACATTAGGGATGTGAGGGATGAGAACATAATAGAGGATCTCTGGTATGACACAACTCTGAGTTCCACCATTCATCATTCGGGGGGGTGGCTTCAAAATGGCCGCCACCTTTGGCCTCTCTCTGCACTGCAGGGACCTCCAGCAGAGCACAGCAGCAGAACGTAGGCCCTTAAAACACAGGACAATGTAGTCCAAAACAGGCTGTTTTTTCACGAATAGAGATGGGTAGTGGACAGGAGAGAGGGTGAGGAAGGGGAGAGAGTAGAGAGTTGTCTTACCCGTAAGAGTGACTGGGACTCCTCCTTGGCCTTGCCATCGGTGGGTGAGGAGTACTGCTGCGCCAGATGCCCAGGTTTGTCGGCCCCACCGGGAGTCTGTCCTGGAAGGAAGGCCTTGGTGTCGACCCCCCCCAGACTGAACACCAGGCCTGGGGAGTCCCTGAGCACCACCGAAACCCCCTTCTGTTGCTGGTGGTGGTGCTCCTGGGAGGCAGCCACGGCGTTGAGTAGACTCAGGGCGCCCTGGGGGAACTGGGTCGGACTACCCCTCAGGATGTCCCTGGCCCGCTCCTTAGGCACCCACACAAGGCCTGCTGTGTGGGCTTGGACCTGGGCCTCTCTGGCCTCCATCCAGCCCTTGGACCCCTGGGCCTCCTTCTCGTCCAGGGCCTCGCTCTTCACCCCTTCGGCCCCGGGCCCTGCCTCCGCGGCGCGGCTCTCTGGGGGAACCAGACTGTAGAGCTTGAGGTCGCCCTTGCTCTCCTCCTTGATGCTGAGGGTGGAGGGGGTTGTGGCGGAGCAGCCGTTGATGGTGACGAAGGAAGCGGAGGGATGGGAGGAGGAGGCGGAGGTCTCTTTGCAGTGGGCCATGTTGAAGTGATCCAGCAGTGTCAAGGTGTCGGAGGCGGTGAAGCTGCAGTGGCGGCAGCGACAACAGCCGTGGACTCTCCTACAGGGAGCAGACAATCGAAGGGTTAATAAAAGAGGGACAGTGTTAACACAGAGAAAGCATGCAAAGACAGGGAGAGGGAAAGAGTGGGAGACAACATCATCGGGAAATGAATACCGGCTTGGTCAACACTGTTGGTATTATTCTGTTTTATACAGTGCCTTGCGAAAGTATTCGGCCCCCTTGAACTTTGCGACCTTTTGCCACATTTCAGGCTTCAAACATAAAGATTTAAAACTGTATTTTTTTGTGAAGAATCAACAACAAGTGGGACACAATCATGAATTGGAACGACATTTATTGGATATTTCAAACTTTTTTAACAAATCAAAAACTGAAAAATTGGGCGTGCAAAATGATTCAGCCCCCTTAAGTTAATACTTTGTAGCGCCACCTTTTGCTGCGATTACAGCTGTAAGTCACTTGGGGTATGTCTCTATCAGTTTTGCACATCGAGAGACTGACATTTTTTCCCATTCCTCCTTGCAAAACAGCTCGAGCTCAGTGAGGTTGGATGGAGAGCATTTGTGAACAGCAGTTTTCAGTTCTTTCCACAGATTCTCGATTGGATTCAGGTCTGGACTTTGACCTGGCCATTCTAACACCTGGATATGTTTATTTTTGAACCATTCCATTGTAGATTTTGCTTTATGCTTTGGATCATTGTCTTGTTGGAAGACAAATCTCTGTCCCAGTCTCAGGTCTTTTGCAGACTCCATCAGGTTTTCTTCCAGAATGGTCCTGTATTTGGCTCCATCCATCTTCCCATCAATTTTAACCATCTCCCCTGTCCCTGCTGAAGAAAAGCAGGCCCAAAACATGATGCTGCCACCACCATGTTTGACAGTGGGGATGGTGTGTTCAGCTGTGTTGCTTTTACGCCAAACATAACGTTTTGCATTGTTGCCAAAAAGTTCCATTTTGGTTTCATCTGACCAGAGCACCTTCTTCCACATGTTTGGTGTGTCTCCCAGGTGGCTTGTGGCAAACTTTAAACGACACTTTTTATGGATATCTTTAAGGAATGGCTTTCTTCTTGCCACTCTTCCATAAAGGCCAGATTTGTGCAATATACGACTGATTGTTGTCCTATGGACAGAGTCTCCCACCTCAGCTGTAGATGTCTGCAGTTCATCCAGAGTGATCATGGGCCTCTTGGCTGCATCTCTGATCAGTCTTCTCCTTGTATGAGCTGAAAGTTTAGAGGGACGGCCAGGTCTTGGTAGATTTGCAGTGGTCTGATACTCCTTCCATTTCAATATTATCGCTTGCACAGTGCTCCTTGGGATGTTTAAAGCTTGGGAAATCTTTTTGTATCCAAATCCGGCTTTAAACTTCTTCACAACAGTATCTCGGACCTGCCTGGTTTGTTCCTTGTTCTTCATGATGCTCTCTGCGCTTTTAACGGACCTCTGAGACTATCACAGTGCAGGTGCATTTATACGGAGACTTGATTACGCACAGGTGGATTGTATTTATCATCATTAGTCATTTAGGTCAACATTGGATCATTCAGAGATCCTCACTGAACTTCTGGAGAGAGTTTGCTGCACTGAAAGTAAAGGGGCTGAATAATTTTGCACGCCCAATTTTTCAGTTTTTGATTTGTTAAAAAAGTTTGAAATATCCAATAAATGTCGTTCCACTTCAAGATTGTGTCCCACTTGTTGTTGATTCTTCACAAAAAAATACAGTTTTATATCTTTATGTTTGAACCTGAAATGTGGCAAAAGGTCGCAAAGTTCAAGGGGGCCGAATACTTTCGCAAGGCACTGTATATACTCAGGGTTTTTCCGCTTTATTTAATAATAAAAATAATACTTTTAAAAACTTTTATAGCGCTATTCATTACATAAAGAATCTCAAAGTGCTTAATTGATCCCAGGGAGATACCACTACTCCACAGCTCTGCACAACATGACTGTACGTATACAGACCTAATCAACTAAAGATATTGTAAAAGGCTCAGCTAAAGCTAAAATACAGGGTCCTTCCACCTCGAAAAGCACAAGAACAACGATTTTGACACAAACCACCCCAACAACAAGTATTCAGTGCTCTGTGTCTGACAAGTAGCACAGCGCTGTGGCTCTGGGTATTGTTTCTTCATCCTATGTAATGTATTCCCAGTGAATTTGGTCATGTTTTTTTTCCATTCCCTGTTCAAAGAAAATAGTCATTGAAGTTGTTAGGTTTAGGTCCGACATCCTGATATTACCAGGTTCTGACCACTAGATGGTGCTGTTCCGTTTTTTTTTATTATTATTTTTTTTTATGTTAAATGGATAGTTAAAGGGATAGTTCACCAAAATTACAAATTGGTTTCCTTAGCCTGTAAGCGGTCGATGGACAAGGTATGACAGCAATCCATACGTAAGCAGTCTATAGACAAGGTATGACAGCAATTCATACGTAAGCAGGATATAGACATGGTATGACAGCAATCCATGCTTTTGTCATCCTAAAGTATCCAAACACTTATTGTATAACTCAATGATGTTTCTTATAGGTGATACGGATTTGAAGTGTGAAAATGCTAATATAGGTACCATTGACTTGCATTGGATATGTGCCACAAATGTTAAAAAGTTAGCATTTGAAAGACTATCCCTTTAACTACACCTTTAACATAAAAAACAGAAAACAGAACAGCACCATCTAGTGGTCAGAACCTGGTCATATCAGTATGTAGGATGGGACATAAACCAAAAAACTTCAATGACTAATTTCTCTGGACAGGGGGGGGGGCAAAGCAGCACCAAATTCACTGGGAATACATTACATAGGATAAAGAAACAATACTCCAAGCCACAGTTCCATGCAAACAATACTCCAAGCCACAGTTCCATGTCAGACATAGGGAACTGATACTATATACAGTGGGGCAAAAAAGTATTTAGTCAGCCAACAATTGTGCAAGTTCTCCCACTTAAAAAGATGAGAGGCCTGAAAAAAAATCCAGAAAATCACATTGTAGGATTTTTAATGAATTTATTTGCAAATTATGGTGGAAAATAAGTATGTGGTCAATAACAAAAGTTTATCTCAATACTTTGTTATATACCATTTGTTGGCAATGACAGAGGTTTAAACGTTTTCTGTAAGTCTTCACAAGGTTTTCACACACTGTAGCTGGTATTTTGGCCCATTCCTCCATGCAGATCTCCTCTAGAGCAGTGATGTTTTGGGGCTGTTGCTGGGCAACACGGACTTTCAACTCCCCCCAAAGATGTTATATGGGGTTGAGATCTGGAGACTGGCTAGGCCATTCCAGGACCTTGAAATGCTTCTTACGAAGCCACTCCTTCGTTGCCCGGGCGGTGTGTTTGAGATCATTGTCATGCTGAAAGACCCAGCCACGCTTCAGCTTCAATGCCCTTGCTGATGGTAGGCTTTGTTACTTTGGTCCCAGCTCTCTGCAGGTCATTCACTAGGTCCCTCCGTGTGGTTCTGGGATTTTTGTTCACCGTTCTTGTGATCATTTTGACCCCACGGGGTGAGATCTTGCGTGGAGCCCCAGATCGAGGGAGATTATCAGTGGTCTTGTATGTCTTCCATTTCCTAATAATTGCTCCCACAGTTGATTTCTTCAAACCAAGCTGCTTACCAATTGCAGATTCAGTCTTCCCAACCTGGTGCAGGTCTACAATTTTGTTTCTGGTGTCCTTTGACAGCTCTTTGGTCTTGGCCATAGTGGAGTTTGGAGTGTGACTGTTTGAGGTTGTGGACAGGTGTCTTTTATACTGATAACAAGTTCAAACAGGTGCCATTAATACAGGTAACGAGTGGAGGACAGAGGAGCCTCTTAAAGAAGAAGTTACAGGTCTCTGAGAGCCAGAAATCTTGGTTGTTTGTAGGTGACCAAATACTTATTGTCCACCATAATTTGCAAATAAATTCATTAAAAATCCTACAATGTGATTTTCTGGATTTTTTTTCTCATTTTGTCTGTCATAGTTGAAATGTACCTATGATGAAAATTACAGGCCTCTCTCATCTTTTTAAGTGGGAGAACTTGCACAATTGGTGGCTGACTAAATACTTTTCCCCCCCACTGTACTTGTTGTTGGGGTGGGATTGGCATGGGGGGAGGGGTGTGGGGGGTCCATGGGTGGCTCTTCACAATTTCTTTGGATTCCTAATTTCTTACTCAATATCAGAACAAAGTTTGGTCCAAATCAGATGTTGGGTACTATATTTTTTGAATATTATATGAATCCAATAAATTAAAATGGACAATTTGGATTCAATCAATTAGCTTAATTTCTCAGAGATCAAATTAATGTTTCAGGAATGCTAATCTTGTCTGTTTCTAACTACATGATTTCAGAACAATCTGAGATGGTGGGTGTCATGACTTGCTGAAATGACATGTAGACCTCAGTGTTTTTTCTTATGATCCCATGGCTAACACTGTTTGGAGAAAAAGCAAACCTCATACAGGAAGCAGAATATGCCAGCCCTAGTCCCCACTTCCTGATGATACTCTGAGAAAAATGATGAAGTTGTTATTTCAATCAAAAAGTTACGAGTTCAATCAATAATATTATTTAAATTGAATGAATCTCACTGTCTCACGCCATCTCACATGCATTCTCCAACCTACAATCATCATATATCAAATTGACCAATCATTATGATTCACATGCATTCTCCAACCTCCAATCATCATATATCAAATTGACCAATCATTATGATTCACATGAAAACTTCAGCTAAATAAGCAGTTGGGTTTTCCACAGAAACACAATGAAGCATCACAGCAGAAACACTGCTTTCATTTCCTGTTGATGTAGCCACGTCACCATAGAGACACCCAACGTATGCGTTGGTGCCCAAATAAATAAACACAACTGCATTGCCCATTCCTGTTTATTTTACCAGCATCAACAAGAGAGCTTGGAGTGTGGCCATTCATCCATAGCCTCAACTCTTCAGAATTACACGCACACACACATGACCACTAAGAATAACTACATTGTTGAATAGAGAACTTCTCTGTGACTCTAATCTGATTATACTCCAACTGAAACGCAAACAAAACAAACAAAAACAACAATTTAGAAACAAATTAGCGCTATTGTTTTGGGATACAGGAAATGAAATCTACAGGAATGAATTCATGCTGTTGCATTCTAGGATTTCCCACTGATAAATGATTACACCGTACCACACTGATTGTTTTATACCAAATAAAAATGTTGGTGTGTCAAGGTTAGGGTTTCCGGGTAATAGTCGGCTTTTGTCTGATTAAAAAAATGTATAGGAAAGCCTAAAAACTAGAATTGGCACCGGGAAAAGAAGAAATAAATTCCTAATGTGAAATAATGTTTTTAATCCTCTTCATTGATGGAAATGCATTTGACTGGTCATGCTTATCGGTATACAGGTTAATTTGCATAATTGAGTGTAATTAAATTGGTGCGTGTGTACAGCATATTCCTTATGTATCTTACTTATTATACGCATACAGCATACAGATAAAGAGGCTTCGAGCGGGAAATCTGTCACACAAAGCGAGAGATGTTGCAACAAAACACCTCAAACAGGAAATGCGTAGCCAACAGAAGGCTGGCGTCGACAGCGTGTCACACACCACTTTGCAATGAGCTGGAAGCAATATGTATTTTAAAAACATAAATTCAGCAAAAAATGAAACGTCACTTTTTTTCAGGACCCTGTCTTTCAAAGATAATTCGTAAAAATCCAAATTACTTTACAGATCTTCATTGTAAAGGGTTTAAACACTGTTTCCCATGCCACTAACAGCTTACAGACGGTAGGCAATTAAGGTCAAAATTATGAAAACTTAGGACACTAAAGAGGCCTTTCAACTGACTCTGAAAAACACCAAAAGTATGATGCCCAGGGTCCCTGCTCCTCTGTGTGAACGTGCCTTAGGCATGCTGCAAGGAGGCATGAGGACAGCAGATGTGGCCAGGGCAATACATTGTAATGTCCGTACTGTGAGACGCCTAAGACAGCGCTACAGGGAGACAGGATGGACAGCTGATCATCCTCGCAGTGGCAGACCATGAGTAACAACACCTGTACAAGATTGGTACATCCGAACATCTCACCTGCGGGACAGGTACAAGTTGGCACCAACAAATGCCCGAGTTACACCAGGAACGCACAATCCCTTCATCAGTGCTCAGACTGTCTGCAATGAGCTGAGACAGGCTGGACTGAGGGCTTGTAGGCTTGGAGGCAGGTCCTCACCAGACATCACCGGCAACAAAGTCGCCTATGGGCACAAACCCACCGTCGCTGGACCAGACAGGGCTGGAAAAAAGTGCTCTTCACTGATGAGTCACGGTTTTGTCTCACCAGGGGTGATGGTCAGATTTGTGTTTATCGATAAAGGCATGAGCGTTACACCGAGGCCTGTACTCTGGAGCGGGATCAATTTGGAGGTGGAGGGTCCGTCATGGTCTGGGGCGGTGTGTCACAGCATCATCGGACTGAGCATGTTGTCATTGCAAGCTATTTTAACGCACTGCGTTACAGGGAAGACATCCTTCTCCCTCACGTGGTACCCTTACTGCAGGCTCATCCTGACATGACCGTCCAGCATGACAATGCCACCAGCCATACTGCTCGTTCTGTGGATGATTTACCGCAAGACAGGAATGTCAGTGTTCTGCCATGGCCAGCGAAGAGCCCGGATCTCCATCCCATTGAGCACGTCTGGGACCTGTTGGATCGGAGGGTGAGTGCTAGGGCCATTCCCCCTAGAAATTTCCGGGAACTTACAGGTGCCTTGGTGGAAGAGTGGGGTAACATCTCACAGCAAGAACTGGCAAATCTGGTGCAGTCCATGAGGAGGAGATGCACTGCAGTACTTGATGCAGCTGGTGGCCACACCAGATTCTGACTGTTACTTTTGATTTTGAACGACCCCCCTTTATTCAGGGACACATACAGTGGGGCAAAAATGTATTTAGTCAGCCACAAATTGTGCAAGTTCTCCCACTTAAAAAGATGAGAGAGGCCTGTAATTTTCATCATAGGTACACTTCAACTATGACAGACAAAATGAGAAAAAAAATCCAGAAAATCACATTGTAGGATTTATGAATTCATTTGCAAATTATGGTGGAAAATAAGTATTTGGTCAATAACAAAAGTTTATCTCAATACTTTGTTATATACCCTTTGTTGGCAATGACAGAGGTCAAACATTTTCTGTAAGTCTTCACAAGGTTTTCACACACTGTTGCTGGTATTTTGGCCCATTCCTCCATGCAGATCTCCTCTAGAGCAGTGATGTTTTGGGGCTGTTGCTGGGCAACACGGACTTTCAACTCCCTCCAAAGATTTTCTATGGGGTTGAGATCTGGCTAGGCCACTCCAGGACCTTGAAATGCTTCTTACGAAGCCACTCCTTCGTTCCCCGGGCAGTGTGTTTGGGATCATTGTCATGCTGAAAGACCCAGCCACATTTCATCTTCAATGCCATTGCTGATGGAAGAGGTTTTCACTCAAAATCTCACGATACATGGCCCCATTCATTCTTTCCTTTACACGGATCAGTCGTCCTGGTCCCTTTGCAGAAAAACAGCCCCAAAGCATGATGTTTCCACCCCCAAGATTCACAGTAGATATGGTGTTCTTTGGATGCAACTCAGCATTCTTTGTCCTCCAAACACGACGAGTTGAGTTTTTACCAAGAAGTTATATTTTGGTTTCATCTGACCATATGACATTCTCCCAATCTTCTTCTGGATCATCCAAATGCTCTCTAGCAAACTTCAGACGGGCCTGGACATGTACTGGCTTAAGCAGGGGGACACGTCTGGCACTGCAGGATTTGAGTCCCTGGCGGCGTAGTGTGTTACTGATGATTTGTTACTTTGGTCCCAGCTCTCTGCAGGTCATTCACTAGGTCCCCCCGTGTGGTTCTGGGATTTTTGCTCAACGTTCTTGTGATCATTTTGACCCCACAGGGTGAGATCTTGCATGGAGCCCCAGATCGAGGGAGATTATCAGTGGTCTTGTATGTCTTCCATTTCCTAATAATTGCTCCCACAGTTGATTTCTTCAAACCAAGCTGCTTACCTATTGAAGATTCAGTCTTCCCAACCTGGTGCAGGTCTACAATTTTGTTTCTGGTGTCCTTTGACAGCTCTTTGGTCTTGGCCATAGTGGAGTTTGGAGTGTGACTGTTTGAGGTTGTGGACAGGTGTCTTTTATACTGATAACAAGTTCAAACAGGTGCCATTAATACAGGTAACGAGTGGAGGACAGAGGAGCCTCTTAAAGAAGAAGTTACAGGTCTGTGAGAGCCAGAAATATTGCTTGTTTGTAGTTGACCAAATACTTATTTTCCACCATAATTTACAAATAAATTCATTAAAAATCCTACAATGTGATATTCTGGATTTCTTTTTCTCATTTTGTCTGTCATAGTTGAAGTGTACCTATGATGAAAATTACCTCTCTCATCTTTTTAAGTGGGAGAACTTGCACAATTGGTGGCTGACTGAATACTTTTTTGCCCCACTGTATTTACATTTTGGTTGGTCACATGTCTGTGGAACTTGTTCAGTTTATGTCTCCGTTGTTGAATCTTGTTAGGGTCATACAAATATTTACACATGTTAAGTTTGCTGAAAATAAATGCAGTTGACAGTGAGAGGACTTCTTTTTTTTGCTGAGTTTATACTTAATTGTCTGAAACCTCAACATTTTGCTTCATATTATAAGGCATGTGTTACCTGGCTTCAAAGTAGCCTAGCCAAAATCAGACCATATCAGTGGAGGCAATTATTTGATATCAACTTTCATGTATTGTCCAGTAGCCAAAGGAACAAGTGTGATCATATTAACAACTCATGTAGTTGCTGCATATTATCCCTTCTTTCAATTTTTTACAGAAATGTTAATCTCTGTCACATGAAACTGCTCACATGTGTAGTGTGCTTTTCACAATGGGGTTTTCCCGCTAATTGCATAATGAACATTTGACTGTAGCCTCCTGCCTTGTGTACATTGCTGTGCTAATAATGTGAAGAAATAATAGTTTATCAACATTTGAAGGTAAACGTTCTGATCTGTTGCATCAGACTCGTTGATTTTTAACGTTGTTATTTTTATGTAGGCTTGGCCTAATGGTTGTTTGAACTTGGGATCTATCGTCCCACAACTGTCCCAGAGTCTGCTTGGAAAAGGCTTTTTCTTTCTCGACAAGCTGACCAATAGAATAGGTCAACTTTTCTACTATGGGGGATAGTAGATTGACACAGGTTAGTCATTTTGCTGTTCATTACTTGTCTTGTTGGCTGAGAAAAAGTAAATGTGGTCAGTTATTCTAACACAGTGGTTCCCAACCAGGGGTGCAATGGGGTTACTTAGTCTGTCCACAGGAAGTACTTCAGAAGACTCATGAGATCATAGACCTACTGGTAACATGCACATGAAGGGGTACTTCAGGGGTCCTCCGGGCAGAGCAAAACTCAGTTGGTGGTACAGTACTTCAGAACTCAGTTGGTGGTACAGTAATTCAGAACTCAGTTGGTGGTACAGTACTTCAGAACTCAGTTGGTGGTACAGTACTTCAGAACTCAGTTGGTGGTACAGTACTTCCGAACTCAGTTGGTGGTACAGTAATTCAGAACTCAGTTGGTGGTACAGTACTTCAGAACTCAGTTGGTGGTACAGTACTTCAGAACTCAGTTGGTAGTACAGTACTTCAGAACTCAGTTGCTGGTACAGTACTTCAGAACTCAGTTGGTGGTACAGTACTTCAGAACTCAGTTGGTGGTACAGTACTTCAGAACTCAGTTGGTGGTACAGTACTTCAGAACTCAGTTGGTGGTACAGTACTTCAGAACTCAGTTGGTGGTACAGTACTTCAGAACTCAGTTGGTGGTACAGTAATTCAGAACTCAGTTGGTGGTACAGTACTTCAGAACTCAGTTGGTGGTACAGTAATTCAGAAGTCAGTTGGTGGTACAGTACTTCAGAACTCAGTTGGTGGTACAGTATTTCAGAACTCAGTTGGTGGTACAGTACTTCAGAACTCAGTTGGTGGTACAGTACTTCAGAACTCAGTTGGTAGTACAGTACTTCAGAACTCAGTTGCTGGTACAGTACTTCAGAACTCAGTTGGTGGTACAGTACTTCAGAACTCAGTTGGTGGCACAGTACTTCAGAACTCAGTTGGTGGTACAGTACTTCAGAACTCAGTTGGTGGTACAGTACTTCAGAACTCAGTTGGTGGTACAATACTTCAGAACTCAGTTGGTGGTACAGTACTTCAGAACTCAGTTGGTGGTACAGTAATTCAGAACTCAGTTGGTGGTACAGTACTTCAGAACTCAGTAGGTGGTACAGTAATTCAGAAGTCAGTTGGTGGTACAGTACTTCAGAACTCAGTTGGTGGTACAGTATTTCAGAACTCAGTTGGTGGTACAGTACTTCAGAACTCAGTTGGTGGTACAGTACTTCAGAACTCAGTTGGTGGTACAGTACTTCAGAACTCAGTTGGTGGTACAGTACTTTAGAACTCAGTTGGTGGTACAGCACTTCAGAACTCAATTGGTGGTACAGTACTTCAGAACTCAGTTGGTGGTACAGTACTTCAGAACTCAGTTGGTGGTACAGTACTTTAGAACTCAGTTGGTGGTACAGCACTTCAGAACTCAGTTGGTGGTACAGTACTTCAGAACTCAGTTGGTGGTACAGTACTTCAGAACTCAGTTGGTGGTACAGTAATTCAGAACTCAGTTGGTGGTACAGTACTTCAGAACTCAGTTGGTGGTACAGTACTTCAGAACTCAGTTGGTGGTACAGTACTTCAGAACTCAGTTGGTGGTACAGTACTTCAGAACTCAGTTGGTGGTACAGTACTTCAGAACTAAGTTGGTGGTACAGTAACTGAAAAAAAGGTTGGGAACCACTGTACTAACATCAGAATTTGGAAAGAAGGACCACACATCGTTAAGTCCTCGACTTGCATGTTCTGTTAACAGGAATTACCGTAAACTATATGTGATTTCTGTTATTCTGATCACCATGGGTGGACACCCTAATCAGGTTAGGCAGCCAACGCATAGGGGTCCGGTAAATATCACAAATGTTCGGTAAATGAAAATGCTGCTGGTCAAATGTCCAGCGCCACATTTTCCTAACAGAAACCATGGTGTGTGTATTGTGTTGGTGTATAAAGTGTGTGTTTGCGTGTGTGTGTGTGTGCGTGTGTGTGTGTGTGTGTGTGTGCGTGCGTGCGTGCGTGCATGTGTGTGTGCGTGTGTGTGTGTGTGTTTAGCCTCTGCAGGATTCTCTGATTATCTGAACTGTTTACATCTCAAAAGCCTGCTGCACCAGGCCAAGAGGCCAGCCTCTAATGAACGTCCTGAACATCTGTAGTTTTTCAAGGCAGTGCATCCAACAATATGCATCCGACTCCCAACATGTATGAGCATATACACTCACTACCATACACGACAATGCGTCAAATCTAGCATGTACTCTCATGAACATACACAAAATGAGATACAGAGACACACAGAGAAACACACACGCAGCCAAAGCAACTATTCTTTGGGGTAGCATAGCGCCGTTTTTTTCAACATAAAACAACTTTTCCTCCAAGCGCAGAAAACAGACGACATACAATGTCAATGACAGCTTCATGAGAATAAACGGACAAGTGTGCAACCTGAGAGACAGTGGTTGTTTTCCGTGGTTTAATTAGAGGGGAGTTATGGTGAGTAATAAAGACAGAGCCTCCTCTGCAGCCAGGACTTCCAGACACAAACACATTCACTTATTATGACCCTTTAAAACCCTTTCTCTCTCCTCTCTTTCTCTCTCTCTCTCTCTCTCTCTCCCCCTCTCTCTCGCTCTCTTTTTCACTCTGTACCTCCCTCTCTCCAACTATCTCTCTCCCTCTGTCTCTCTCCCTCCAACTCTCTCTCTCATCTCTCTCTATGTCGCTCTCTCACTCTCCTCTCTCTCTCTCTCTCTCTCTCTCCCTCTCTTTTAGTCTCCACTCTCTCTCTCTCCTCTCTCTCTTTCACTCTCCTCTCGCTCCTCTCTCTCTTTTTCACTCTCATGTATCTTTCTCTCTCTCTCCTCTCTCTAACTATATCTCACTCTCTCTCGCTCTCCTCTCTCTCTTTCTATCTCCTCTTTCTCTCTCTCTCTCTCTCTCTCTCTCTATCGTTCACTCTCCTCTCCATCTATTTCACTCTCCTCTCTCTCTATCTCCTCTTTCTCTCTCTCTCTCTCTCTCTCTCTCTCTCTATCGTTCACTCTCCTCTCCATCTATTTCACTCTCCTCTCTCTCTCTCTCCTCTCTCTCTCTCCTCTCTCCCTCACTCTTTCCTCACGCCTTCTCTCTCTCCATTCTCTAACTCCCTCTCTCTCCTTCTCAATTTTCAATTTAAATGTAAGGGGCTTTATTGTCATGGGAAACATATGTTTACATTGCCAAAGCAAATGAAGAAGCTAATCAACAAAAGTGAAATAAAAACACAAAAGGTACAGTAAACATTACACTCACAGATGTTCCAAAATAATAAAGACATTTAAAATGTCATATTATGTCAATATACAGTGTTATAACGATGTGCAAATAGTTAGTGTACAAAAGTCATAAATCTTCTCTCTCTCTCTCTCTCTCTGTCTCTCTCTCTCGCTCTCTGTGTAACAGCCGTTGTCGGTGGAAGAAGGTGAGGACCAATGCGCAGCGTGGTACGTGTTCATAATTTTAATAAAGTAAACTGAACACTGAATAACAAAACAACAAAGAAACAACCGGAACAGTTCTGTCTGGTGTAGACACACAAAGACTGAAAACAACCACCCACAAAACACAATCGAAAACAGGCTACCTAAATATGCTTCTCAATCAGGGACAACGATTGACAGCTGCCTCTGAATGAGAACCATACCAGGCCAAACACAGAAATGGAAAATCATAGAAAAACTAACATAGACAACCCACCCAACTTATGCCCTGACCATACTAAAACAAAGGACAAAACAAAGGAACTAAGGTCAGAACATGACACTTTCTCTCTCTCTCTCTCTCTCTCTCTCTCTCTCTCTCTCTCTCTCTCTCGCTCTCTCGCTCTCTCGCTCTCTCTCTCTCTCTCTCCTGACAATAATTTGTGCCAAGTGTGATATTTCTCCTAAATAGCGCAGGCTCTCCA
The DNA here is from genome assembly GCF_013265735.2 of Oncorhynchus mykiss. NCBI lineage: Eukaryota > Metazoa > Chordata > Actinopteri > Salmoniformes > Salmonidae > Oncorhynchus > Oncorhynchus mykiss. Next base: position 64,158,452 of record NC_048582.1, read on the forward strand.
CCCAGTACGGCCAGCAGGCTAATGATCCTATCCACCCAGTAAGGCCAGCAGGCTAATGATCCTATCCACCCAGTAAGGCCAGGAGGCTAATGATCCTATCCACCCAGTAAGGCCAGCAGGCTAATGTTCCTATCCACTCAGTAAGGCCAGCAGGCTAATGTTCCTATACACCCAGTAAGGCCAGCAGGCTAATGATCCTATCCACCCAGTAAGGCCAGCAGGCTAATGTTCCTATCCACCCAGTAAGGCCAGCAGGCTAATGTTCCTATCCACCCAGTAAGGCCAGCAGGCTAATGTTCCTATCCACCCAGTAAGGCCAGGAGGCTAATGTTCCTATCCACCCAGTAAGGCCAGCAGGCTAATGTTCCTATCCACCCAGTAAGGCCAGCAGGCTAATGATCCTATCCACCCAGTAAGGCCAGCAGGCTAATGTTCCTATCCACCCAGTAAGGCCAGCAGGCTAATGATCCTATCCACCCAGTAAGGCCAGCAGGCTAATGATCCTATCCACCCAGTAAGGCCAGCAGGCTAATGTTCCTATCCACCCAGTAAGGCCAGCAGGCTAATGATCCTATCCACCCAGTAAGGCCAGCAGGCTAATGTTCCTATCCACCCAGTAAGGCCAGCAGGCTAATGTTCCTATACACCCAGTAAGGCCAGCAGGCTAATGTTCCTCTCCACCCAGTAAGGCCAGCAGGCTAATGATCCTATCCACCCAGTAAGGCCAGGAGGCTAATGATCCTATCCACCCAGTAAGGCCAGCAGGCTAATGTTCCTCTCCACCCAGTAAGGCCAGGAGGCTAATGTTCCTATCCACCCAGTAAGGCCAGCAGGCTAATGTTCCTATCCACCCAGTAAGGCCAGCAGGCTAATGATCCTATCCACCCAGTAAGGCCAGCAGGCTAATGATCCTATCCACCCAGTAAGGCCAGCAGGCTAATGTTCCTATCCACCCAGTAAGGCCAGCAGGCTAATGTTCCTCTCCACCCAGTAAGGCCAGCAGGCTAATGTTCCTATCCACCCAGTAAGGCCAGCAGGCTAATGTTCCTCTCCACCCAGTAAGGCCAGCAGGCTAATGTTCCTATCCACCCAGTAAGGCCAGCAGGCTAATGTTCCTATCCACCCAGTAAGGCCAGCAGGCTAATGTTCCTCTCCACCCAGTAAGGCCAGCAGGCTAATGATCCTATCCACCCAGTAAGGCCAGGAGGCTAATGATCCTATCCACCCAGTAAGGCCAGCAGGCTAATGTTCCTATCCACCCAGTAAGGCCAGCAGGCTAATGTTCCTATACACCCAGTAAGGCCAGCAGGCTAATGTTCCTCTCCACCCAGTAAGGCCAGCAGGCTAATGTTCCTATCCACCCAGTAAGGCCAGCAGGCTAATGATCCTATCCACCCAGTAAGGCCAGCAGGCTAATGTTCCTCTCCACCCAGTAAGGCCAGCAGGCTAATGTTCCTATCCACCCAGTAAGGCCAGCAGGCTAATGATCCTATCCACCCAGTAAGGCCAGCAGGCTAATGATCCTATCCACCCAGTAAGGCCAGGAGGCTAATGATCCTATCCACCCAGTAAGGCCAGCAGGCTAATGTTCCTATCCACCCAGTAAGGCCAGCAGGATAATGTTCCTCTCCACTCAGTAAGGCCAGCAGGATAATGTTCCTATCCACCCAGTAAGGCCAGCAGGCTAATGATCCTATCCACCCAGTAAGGCCAGCAGGCTAATGTTCCTATCCACCCAGTAAGGCCAGCAGGCTAATGATCCTATCCACCCAGTAAGGCCAGCAGGCTAATGTTCCTATCCACCCAGTAAGGCCAGCAGGCTAATGATCCTATCCACCCAGTAAGGCCAGCAGGCTAATGTTCCTATCCACCCAGTAAGGCCAGCAGGCTAATGTTCCTATACACCCAGTAAGGCCAGCAGGCTAATGTTCCTCTCCACCCAGTAAGGCCAGCAGGCTAATGATCCTATCCACCCAGTAAGGCCAGGAGGCTAATGATCCTATCCACCCAGTAAGGCCAGCAGGCTAATGTTCCTCTCCACCCAGTAAGGCCAGGAGGCTAATGTTCCTATCCACCCAGTAAGGCCAGCAGGCTAATGTTCCTATACACCCAGTAAGGCCAGCAGGCTAATGATCCTATCCACCCAGTAAGGCCAGCAGGCTAATGATCCTATCCACCCAGTAAGGCCAGCAGGCTAATGTTCCTATCCACCCAGTAAGGCCAGCAGGCTAATGTTCCTCTCCACCCAGTAAGGCCAGCAGGCTAATGTTCCTATCCACCCAGTAAGGCCAGCAGGCTAATGTTCCTCTCCACCCAGTAAGGCCAGCAGGCTAATGTTCCTATCCACCCAGTAAGGCCAGCAGGCTAATGTTCCTATCCACCCAGTAAGGCCAGCAGGCTAATGTTCCTCTCCACCCAGTAAGGCCAGCAGGCTAATGATCCTATCCACCCAGTAAGGCCAGGAGGCTAATGATCCTATCCACCCAGTAAGGCCAGCAGGCTAATGTTCCTATCCACCCAGTAAGGCCAGCAGGCTAATGTTCCTATACACCCAGTAAGGCCAGCAGGCTAATGTTCCTCTCCACCCAGTAAGGCCAGCAGGCTAATGTTCCTATCCACCCAGTAAGGCCAGCAGGCTAATGATCCTATCCACCCAGTAAGGCCAGCAGGCTAATGTTCCTCTCCACCCAGTAAGGCCAGCAGGCTAATGTTCCTATCCACCCAGTAAGGCCAGCAGGCTAATGATCCTATCCACCCAGTAAGGCCAGCAGGCTAATGATCCTATCCACCCAGTAAGGCCAGGAGGCTAATGATCCTATCCACCCAGTAAGGCCAGCAGGCTAATGTTCCTATCCACCCAGTAAGGCCAGCAGGATAATGTTCCTCTCCACTCAGTAAGGCCAGCAGGATAATGTTCCTATCCACCCAGTAAGGCCAGCAGGCTAATGATCCTATCCACCCAGTAAGGCCAGCAGGCTAATGTTCCTATCCACCCAGTAAGGCCAGCAGGCTAATGATCCTATCCACCCAGTAAGGCCAGCAGGCTAATGATCCTATCCACCCAGTAAGGCCAGGAGGCTAATGATCCTATCCACCCAGTAAGGCCAGCAGGCTAATGTTCCTATCCACCCAGTAAGGCCAGCAGGATAATGTTCCTCTCCACTCAGTAAGGCCAGCAGGATAATGTTCCTATCCACCCAGTAAGGCCAGCAGGCTAATGTTCCTCTCCACCCAGTAAGGCCAGCAGGCTAATGTTCCTATCCACCCAGTAAGGCCAGCAGGCTAATGTTCCTATCCACCCAGTAAGGCCAGCAGGCTAATGTTCCTATCCACCCAGTAAGGCCAGCAGGCTAATGTTCCTATCCACCCAGTAAGGCCAGCAGGCTAATGTTCCTATCCACCCAGTAAGGCCAGCAGGCTAATGTTCCTATCCACCCAGTAAGGCCAGCAGGCTAATGTTCCTATCCACCCAGTAAGGCCAGCAGGATAATGTTCCTATCCACCCAGTAAGGCCAGCAGGATAATGTTCCTCTCCACTCAGTAAGGCCAGCAGGCTAATGTTCCTCTCCACCCAGTAAGGCCAGCAGGCTAATGTTCCTATCCACCCAGTAAGGCCAGCAGGCTAATGTTCCTATCCACCCAGTACGGCCAGCAGGCTAATGTTCCTCTCCACCCAGTAAGGCCAGCAGGCTAATGTTCCTCTCCACCCAGTAAGGCCAGCAGGCTAATGATCCTATCCACCCAGTAAGGCCAGGAGGCTAATGTTCCTCTCCACCCAGTAAGGCCAGCAGGCTAATGTTCCTATCCACCCAGTAAGGCCAGCAGGATAATGTTCCTCTCCACCCAGTAAGGCCAGCAGGCTAATGTTCCTATCCACCCAGTAAGGCCAGCAGGCTAATGTTCCTCTCCACCCAGTAAGGCCAGCAGGCTAATGTTCCTCTCCACCCAGTAAGGCCAGCAGGATAATGTTCCTCTCCACTCAGTAAGGCCAGCAGGATAATGTTCCTATCCACCCAGTAAGGCCAGCAGGCTAATGTTCCTCTCCACCCAGTAAGGCCAGCAGGCTAATGTTCCTATCCACCCAGTAAGGCCAGCAGGCTAATGTTCCTATCCACCCAGTAAGGCCAGCAGGCTAATGTTCCTATCCACCCAGTAAGGCCAGCAGGCTAATGTTCCTATCCACCCAGTAAGGCCAGCAGGCTAATGTTCCTATCCACCCAGTAAGGCCAGCAGGCTAATGTTCCTATCCACCCAGTAAGGCCAGCAGGCTAATGTTCCTATCCACCCAGTAAGGCCAGCAGGATAATGTTCCTATCCACCCAGTAAGGCCAGCAGGATAATGTTCCTCTCCACTCAGTAAGGCCAGCAGGCTAATGTTCCTCTCCACCCAGTAAGGCCAGCAGGCTAATGTTCCTATCCACCCAGTAAGGCCAGCAGGCTAATGTTCCTATCCACCCAGTACGGCCAGCAGGCTAATGTTCCTCTCCACCCAGTAAGGCCAGCAGGCTAATGTTCCTCTCCACCCAGTAAGGCCAGCAGGCTAATGATCCTATCCACCCAGTAAGGCCAGGAGGCTAATGTTCCTCTCCACCCAGTAAGGCCAGCAGGCTAATGTTCCTATCCACCCAGTAAGGCCAGCAGGCTAATGTTCCTATCCACCCAGTACGGCCAGCAGGCTAATGTTCCTATCCACCCAGTAAGGCCAGCAGGCTAATGTTCCTATCCACCCAGTAAGGCCAGCAGGCTAATGTTCCTCTCCACCCAGTAAGGCCAGCAGGCTAATGATCCTATACACCCAGTAAGGCCAGCAGGCTAATGTTCCTATCCACCCAGTAAGGCCAGCAGGCTAATGTTCCTATCCACCCAGTAAGGCCAGCAGGCTAATGTTCCTATCCACCCAGTAAGGCCAGCAGGCTAATGTTCCTCTCCACCCAGTAAGGCCAGCAGGCTAATGATCCTATACACCCAGTAAGGCCAGCAGGCTAATGTTCCTCTCCACTCAGTAAGGCCAGCAGGCTAATGTTCCTCTCCACCCAGTAAGGCCAGCAGGATAATGTTCCTATCCACCTAGTAAGGCCAGCAGGCTAATGTTCCTATCCACCCAGTAAGGCCAGCAGGCTAATGTTCCTATCCACCCAGTAAGGCCAGCAGGATAATGTTCCTCTCCACCCAGTAAGGCCAGCAGGCTAATGTTCCTATCCACCCAGTAATGCCAGCAGGCTAATGTTCCTCTCCACCCAGTAAGGCCAGCAGGCTAATGTTCCTCTCCACCCAGTAAGGCCAGCAGGCTAATGTTCCTATCCACCCAGTAAGGCCAGCAGGATAATGTTCCTCTCCACCCAGTAAGGCCAGCAGGCTAATGATCCTATACACCCAGTAAGGCCAGCAGGCTAATGTTCCTCTCCACCCAGTAAGGCCAGCAGGCTAATGTTCCTATCCACCCAGTAAGGCCAGCAGGATAATGTTCCTCTCCACCCAGTAAGGCCAGCAGGATAATGATCCTATCCACCCAGTAAGGCCAGCAGGCTAATGTTCCTATCCACCCAGTAAGGCCAGCAGGCTAATGATCCTATCCACCCAGTAAGGCCAGCAGGATAATGTTCCTATCCACCCAGTAAGGCCAGCAGGATAATGTTCCTCTCCACCCAGTAAGGCCAGCAGGATAATGATCCTATCCACCCAGTAAGGCCAGCAGGCTAATGTTCCTATCCACCCAGTAAGGCCAGCAGGCTAATGATCCTATCCACCCAGTAAGGCCAGCAGGATAATGTTCCTCTCCACCCAGTAAGGCCAGCAGGCTAATGTTCCTATCCACCCAGTAAGGCCAGCAGGATAATGTTCCTCTCCACCCAGTAAGGCCAGGAGGCTAGTCTCTTTTTATTTGTATGTAACTTAAAGTTGTATTGTCAATTTGTTTTGTGTTTAAACACCATTTTAAATGTGTACTTGACCCTGCAACAAAATGTCCCCATGGGGACAATAATGTAAGTAAGTAAAGATGCTATGGCACCACTGATGGTATGGCACCACTGATGGTATGGCATTACTGATGGTATGGCACCACTGATGGTATGGCATTACTGATGGTATGGCACTACTGATGGTATGGCACTACTGATGGTATGGCACTACTGATGGTATGGCACTACTGATGGTATGGCACTACTGATGGTATGGCACTACTGATGGTATTGCACCACTGATGGTATGGCACTACTGATGGTATGGCACCACTGATGGTATGGCACTACTGATGGTATGGCACTACTGATGGTATGGCACTACTGATGGTATGGCACTACTGATGGTATGGCACTACTGATGGTATGGCACCACTGATGGTATGGCACTACTGATGGTATGGCACCACTGATGGTATGGCACCACTGATGGTATGGCACTACTGATGGTATGGCACCACTGATGGTATGGCACCACTGATGGTATGGCACCACTGATGGTATGGCACCACTGATGGTATGGCACCACTGATGGTATGGCACCACTGATGGTATGGCACCACTGATGGTATGGCACTTCTGATGGTATGGCACCACTGATGGTATGGCACCACTGATGGTATGGCACCACTGATGGTATGGCACTACTGATGGTATGGCACCACTGATGGTATGGCACCACTGATGGTATGGCACTACTGATGGTATGGCACCACTGATGGTATGGCACCACTGATGGTATGGCACCACTGATGGTATGGCACCACTGATGGTATGGCACTTCTGATGGTATGGCATCACTGATGGTATGGCACTACTGATGGTATGGCACCACTGACGGTATGGCATTACTGATGGTATGGCACTACTGATGGTATGGCACCACTGATGGTATGGCACTACTGATGGTATGGCACCACTGATGGTATGGCACCACTGATGGTATGGCACCACTGATGGTATGGCACTTCTGATGGTATGGCACCACTGATGGTATGGCACCACTGATGGTATGGCACCACTGATGGTATGGCACTACTGATGGTATGGCACTACTGATGGTATGGCACTACTGATGGTATTGCACCACTGATGGTATGGCACCACTGATGGTATGGCACCACTGATGGTATGGCACTACTGATGGTATGGCACCACTGATGGTATGGCACTACTGATGGTATGGAACTACTGATGGTATTGCACCACTGATGGTATGGCACTACTGATGGTATGGCACCACTGATGGTATGGCATTACTGATGGTATGGCACTACTGATGGTATGGCACCACTGATGGTATGGCACTACTGATGGTATGGCACCACTGATGGTATGGCACCACTGATGGTATGGCACCACTGATGGTATGGCACCACTGATGGTATGGCACTTCTGATGGTATGGCACCACTGATGGTATGGCACTACTGATGGTATGGCACCACTGACGGTATGGCATTACTGATGGTATGGCACTACTGATGGTATGGCACCACTGATGGTATGGCACTACTGATGGTATGGCACCACTGATGGTATGGCATTACTGATGGTATGGCACCACTGATGGTATGGCATTACTGATGGTATGGCACCACTGATGGTATGGCATTACTGATGGTATGGCACTACTGATGGTATGGCACCACTGATGGTATGGCACTACTGATGGTATGGCACCACTGATGGTATGGCACCACTGATGGTATGGCATTACTGATGGTATGGCACCACTGATGGTATGGCATTACTGATGGTATGGCACTACTGATGGTATGGCACTACTGATGGTATGGCACCACTGATGGTATGGCACTACTGATGGTATGGCACCACTGATGGTATGGCACCACTGATGGTATGGCACCACTGATGGTATGGCATTACTGATGGTATGGCACTACTGATGGTATGGCACTACTGATGGTATGGCACCACTGATGGTATGGCACTACTGATGGTATGGCACCACTGATGGTATGGCACCACTGATGGTATGGCACCACTGATGGTATGGCACCACTGATGGTATGGCATTACTGATGGTATGGCACCACTGATGGTATGGCACCACTGATGGTATGGCACCACTGATGGTATGGCACCACTGATGGTATGGCACCACTGATGGTATGGCACTTCTGATGGTATGGCACCACTGATGGTATGGCACCACTGATGGTATGGCACCACTGATGGTATGGCACCACTGATGGTATGGCATTACTGATGGTATGGCACCACTGATGGTATGGCACCACTGATGGTATGGCACCACTGATGGTATGGCATTACTAATGGTATGGCACTACTGATGGTATGGCACTACTGATGGTATGGCACTACTGATGGTATGGCATTACTGATGGTATGGCACCACTGATGGTATGGCACCACTGATGGTATGGCACCACTGATGGTATGGCACCACTGATGGTATGGCACCACTGATGGTATGGCACCACTGATGGTATGGCACCACTGATGGTATGGCACCACTGATGGTATGGCACTACTGATGGTATGGCACCACTGATGGTATGGCACTACTGATGGTATGGCACCACTGATGGTATGGCACTACTGATGGTATGGCACCACTGATGGTATGGCACTACTGATGGTATGGCACCACTGATGGTATGGCACCACTGATGGTATGGCACCACTGATGGTATGGCACTACTGATGGTATGGCACCACTGATGGTATGGCACTACTGATGGTATAGCACCACTGTACTCAATGAGTATCTGCACTCTTTAAAATACATTCAAATGCTTTTATTGATTTTTTTTATACAATAAACAGGTTTTTGGGGCTAAAAACCCAATGTCTGTGTCAGTAAAAGTATTGAGTGGATGTAATTTGTGCACTATGAAATGAAACTCCCTTAGCTATGCACCAGTGAACGCACTCAACACTGGGTATTTAACGAGGGCCTGGTCGGCGCGGAGCTGTGAGGTGAACTGAACTGAATCCCACCAGTGTGACGGACAGATCCCTCTGACATCACAGAGGAAATGGAAACTCTGGCCCAGCACGACTGGTAACTGGGCTGCCGGTGCCCCTCACTCTGAGGATTAGGAGGAGGGGGAGGAGGGGGAGAAGGAGGGAGCTGTACACTGTATAGATAGAAGCAAACAAGGGAGTGTTGGTCTAGGACTGGGGGGTCTGAGGTGGAGAGGCTAAGGGAAAAACATGGTTTTATTTTTAATTATTTCACAAGGCAAGTCGGGTAAGAACAAATTCTTATTTACAATGATGGTCTGGGAACAGTGGGTTAACTGCCTTGTTCAGGGGCAGAACAACATATTTTTACATTATCAGTTTAGGAATTAGATCTAGCAACCATTCACCCCTACAGTGAGGAATGAGCTGGACTTTGTCTAGAGAGGTGAAAATGTTAAAAGCATTGCAGAAAATCAGCCTTCAACAAGTGATAGGTTGAATTAATCACACTGACAAAGACTACTAAATACGTTTAAAAAAGCCAAACTCAAAGTTAATAACAGAAGAAAGGGCAGGCTTTATAAATATGTTTCCCCTGACCTGCTGGCTAACTCAGTATAAATATGTTTCCACTGACCTGCTGGCTAACTCAGTATAAATATGTTTCTCCTGACCTGCTGGCTAACTCAGTATAAATATGTTTCTCCTGACCCGCTGGCTAACTCAGTGTAAATATGTTTCCACTGACCTGCTGGCTAACTCAGTATCAATATGTTTCTCCTGACCTGCTGGCTAACTCAGTATAAATATGTTTCTCCTGACCTGCTGGCTAACTCAGTATAAATATGTTTCTCCTGACCCGCTGGCTAACTCAGTATAAATATGTTTCTCCTGACCTGCTGGCTAACTCAGTATGAATATGTTTCTCCTGACCTGCTGGCTAACTCAGTATAAATATGTTTCTCCTGACCTGCTGGCTAACTCAGTATAAATATGTTTCTCCTGACCTGCTGGCTAACTCAGTATAAATATGTTTCTCCTGACCTGCTGGCTAACTCAGTATAAATATGTTTCTCCTGACCTGCTGGCTAACTCAGTATAAATATGTTTCTCCTGACCTGCTGGCTAACTCAGTATAAATATGTTTCTCCTGACCTGCTGGCTAACTCAGTATAAATATGTTTCTCCTGACCTGCTGGCTAACTCAGTATAAATATGTTTCTCCTGACCTGCTGGCTAACTCAGTATAAATATGTTTCTCCTGACCTGCTGGCTAACTCAGTATAAATATGTTTCTCCTGACCTGCTGGCTAACTCAGTATAAATATGTATCCCCTGACCTGCTGGCTAACTCAGTATAAATATGTTTCTCCTGACCTGCTGGCTAACTCAGTATAAATATGTTTCTCCTGACCTGCTGGCTAACTCAGTATCAATATGTTTCTCCTGACCTGCTGGCTAACTCAGTATAAATATGTTTCTCCTGACCTGCTGGCTACCTCAGTATAAATATGTTTCTCCTGACCCGCTGGCTAACTCAGTATAAATATGTTTCCCCTGACCTGCTGGCTAACTCAGTATAAATATGTTTCTCCTGACCTGCTGGCTAACTCAGTATAAATATGTTTCTCCTGACCTGCTGGCTAACTCAGTATGAATATGTTTCTCCTGACCTGCTGGCTAACTCAGTATAAATATGTTTCTCCTGACCTGCTGGCTAACTCAGTATAAATATGTTTCTCCTGACCTGCTGGCTAACTCAGTATAAATATGTTTCTCCTGACCTGCTGGCTAACTCAGTATAAATATGTTTCTCCTGACCTGCTGGCTAACTCAGTATAAATATGTTTCTCCTGACCTGCTGGCTAACTCAGTATAAATATGTTTCTCCTGACCTGCTGGCTAACTCAGTATAAATATGTTTCTCCTGACCTGCTGGCTAACTCAGTATAAATATGTTTCTCCTGACCTGCTGGCTAACTCAGTATAAATATGTTTCTCCTGACCCGCTGGCTAACTCAGTATGAATATGTTTCTCCTGACCTGCTGGCTAACTCAGTATAAATATGTTTCTCCTGACCCGCTGGCTAACTCAGTATAAATATGTCAAATCAAATCAAATCAAATCAAATTTTATTTGTCACATACACATGGTTAGCAGATGTTAGTGCGAGTGTAGCGAAATGCTTGTGCTTCTAGTTCCGACAATGCAGTAATAACAAGTAATCTAACTAACAATTCCAAAACTACTGTCTTGTACACAGTGTAAGGGGATAAAGAATATGTACATAAGGATATATGAATGAGTGATGGTACAGAGCAGCATAGGCAAGATACAGTAGATGGTATCGAGTACAGTATGTACAAATGAGATGAGTATGTAAACAAAGTGGCATAGTATAGTATAAAGTGGCTAGTGATACATGTATTACATAAGGATACAGTCGATGATATAGAGTACAGTATATACGTATGCATATGAGATGAATAATGTAGGGTAAGTAACATTTATATAAGGTAGCATTGTTTAAAGTGGCTAGTGATATATTTACGTCATTTCCCATCAATTCCCATTATTAAAGTGGCTGGAGTTGAGTCAGTGTCAGTGTGTTGGCAGCAGCCACTCAGTGTTAGTGGTGGCTGTTTAACAGTCTGATGGCCTTGAGATAGAAGCTGTTTTTCAGTCTCTCGGTCCCAGCTTTGATGCACCTGTACTGACCTCGCCTTCTGGATGATAGCGGGGTGAACAGGCAGTGGCTCGGGTGGTTGATGTCCTTGATGATCTTTATGGCCTTCCTGTGACATCGGGTGGTGTAGGTGTCCTGGAGGGCAGGTAGTTTGCCCCCGGTGATGCGTTGTGCAGACCTCACTACCCTCTGGATAGCCTTACGGTTGAGGGCGGTGCAGTTGCCATACCAGGCGGTGATACAGCCCGCCAGGATGCTCTCGATTGTGCATCTGTAGAAGTTTGTGAGTGCTTTTGGTGACAAGCCGAATTTCTTCAGCCTCCTGAGGTTGAAGAGGCGCTCTGCGATATGTTTCTCCTGACCTGCTGGCTAACTCAGTATAAATATGTTTCTACTGACCTGCTGGCTAACTCAGTATAAATATGTTTCTCCTGACCCGCTGGCTAACTCAGTATAAATATGTTTCCCCTGACCTGCTGGCTAACTCAGTATAAATATGTTTCTCCTGACCTGCTGGCTAACTCAGTATAAATATGTTTCCCCTGACCTGCTGGCTAACTCAGTATAAATATGTATCTCCTGACCTGCTGGCTAACTCAGTATAAATATGTTTCTCCTGACCTACTGGCTAACTCAGTATAAATATGTTTCTCCTGACCTGCTGGCTAACTCAGTATAAATATGTATCCCCTGACCTGCTGGCTAACTCAGTATCAATATGTTTCTCCTGACCTGCTGGCTAACTCAGTATCAATATGTTTCTCCTGACCTGCTGGCTAACTCAGTATAAATATGTTTCTCCTGACCTGCTGGCTAACTCAGTATAAATATGTATCCCCTGACCTGCTGGCTAACTCAGTATCAATATGTTTCTCCTGACCCGCTGGCTAACTCAGTATCAATATGTTTCTCCTGACCTGCTGGCTAACTCAGTATAAATATGTTTCCCTTGACTCAGCGTAGAATCATCTAATATATCCCGAGAAGACACAGTTTGTTGCATTTAAACCCACCTATTGATTTCTCTGCGCTCTGTATCTGTCAAGGCTTCAAGTGGACATATGGATCAAGCCACTGCACAAGACTCACTTCTATCAATACATTCCAAAACAGCCGAATCTAAACAGGCGGCTGAGCTGAAACAGAATGTAATTGGTTTAATGTAATTGATATCTTATGTGGAGGTATTACAGATTGCAATAGAGTGCAATTCCTGATTTCAGTGGCAGTTGTCCTCAGACAAACACACACGCACACAAGCAGACATGCACGCATGCATAGACACATGCGTACACACACACAAACACACACTCACAAAAACACACGGATCCACACCTGCCAAAGGTAAGACTAAATCAAAACCCACAAAGGGGTGACAGAATTACCTGACTTTTAACATTTCACTATTGATTCCCTTAAGTTGATTAACTGCATGTACTGTGTGTGACTGCAAGTCTGTTGTTCATTATGAGCAAAACTGGATTTACTTATTCAACGTCACAAAAACAGATAATCTCATAACCCTAAATTGAACTAAGAACAATGTCAACAATGCTTACACTAGCTGGATCCTAGCACTGAGCCATGGTGCATGATACCATACTAAACTAACATTATTACCAATGATAATCAGGTTTTCAATAGGAAGCTGAACCAAACATTAAAAGTCCATTGACCACTTGTCAACCTCATATTCATTATATCGAGCACCATACCAATGTATACATATGTCAACATGGTGTGTTTACTGTATGTTCTATGGTTAAGAAGATAAGAAGAACGGTCCTAAAGAATGTATTTTTCCAAACCTTTAAGTACTCGACCGGTCGAGTAACTACAACATGTGAGCAGCAAGAGAGCATTGAGTAAAATGGGACATCACAATGAGTTCCTAGAAGTTCTATTGAGTTCCAAGGAGTTCCAAGGAGTTCCAAGGAGTACTAAGTAGTTCCAAGGAGTACTAAGTAGTTCCAAGGAGTTCCAAGGAGTTCCAAGGAGATCCAAGGACTTCCAAAGAGTACTAAGTAGTTCCAAGTAGTTCCAAGTAGTTCCAATGAGTTCCAAGGAGTTCCAAGCAGTTCCAAGGAGTTCCAATGAGTTCCAAGAATTCTGCACATGTACAGTGCCTTGCGAAAGTATTCGGCCCCCTTGAACTTTGCGACCTTTTGCCACATTTCAGGCTTCAAACATAAAGATATAAAACTGTATTTTTTTGTGAAGAATCAACAACAAGTGGGACACAATCATGAAGTGGAACGACATTTATTGGATATTTCAAACTTTTTAAACAAATCAAAAACTGAAAAATTGGGCGTGCAAAATTATTCAGCCCCCTTAAGTTAATACTTTGTAGCACCACCTTTTGCTGCGATTACAGCTGTAAGTCGCTTGGGGTATGTCTCTATCAGTTTTGCACATCGAGAGACTGAAATTTTTTCCCATTCCTCCTTGCAAAACAGCTCGAGCTCAGTGAGGTTGGATGGAGAGCATTTGTGAACAGCAGTTTTCAGTTCTTTCCACAGATTCTCGATTGGATTCAGGTCTGGACTTTGACTTGGCCATTCTAACACCTGGATATGTTTATTTTTGAACCATTCCATTGTAGATTTTGCTTTATATTTTGGATCATTGTCTTGTTGGAAGACAAATCTCCGTCCCAGTCTCAGGTCTTTTGCAGACTCCATCAGGTTTTCTTCCAGAATGGTCCTGTATTTGGCTCCATCCATCTTCCCATCAATTTTAACCATCTTCCCTGTCCCTGCTGAAGAAAAGCAGGCCCAAACCATGATGCTGCCACCACCATGTTTGACAGTGGGGATGGTGTGTTCAGGGTGATGAGCTGTGTTGCTTTTACGCCAAACATAACATTTTGCATTGTTGCCAAAAAGTTCAATTTTGGTTTCATCTGACCAGAGCACCTTCTTCCACATGTTTGGTGTGTCTTCCAGGTGGCTTGTGGCAAACTTTAAACGACACTTTTTATGGATACCTTTAAGAAATGGCTTTCTTCTTGCCACTCTTCCATAAAGGCCAGATTTGTGCAATATACGACTGATTGTTGTCCTATGGACAGAGTCTCCCACCTCAGCTGTAGATCTCTGCAGTTCATCCAGAGTTATCATGGGCCTCTTGGCTGCATCTCTGATCAGTCTTCTCCTTGTATGAGCTGAAAGTTTAGAGGGACGGCCAGATCTTGGTAGATTTGCAGTGGTCTGATAGTCCTTCCATTTCAATATTATCGCTTGCACAGTGCTCCTTGGGATGTTTAAAGCTTGGGAAATCTTTTTGTATCCAAATCCGGCTTTAAACTTCTTCACAACAGTATCTCGGACCTGCCTGGTGTGTTCCTTGTTCTTCATAATGCTCTCTGCGCTTTTAACGGACCTCTGAGACTATCACAGTGCAGGTGCATTTATACGGAGACTTGATTACACACAGGTGGATTGTATTTATCATCATTAGTCATTTAGGTCAACATTGGATCATTCAGAGATCCTCACTGAACTTCTGGAGAGTTTGCTGCACTGAAAGTAAAGGGGCTGAATAATTTTGCACGCCCAATTTTTCAGTTTTTGATTTGTTAAAAAAGTTTGAAATATCCAATAAATGTTGTTACACTTCATGATTGTGTCCCACTTGTTGTTGATTCTTCACAAAAAAATACAGTTTTATATCTTTATGTTTGAAGCCTGAAATGTGGCAAAAGGTCGCAAAGTTCAAGGGGGCCGAATACTTTCGCAAGGCACTGTATTATATTTAGTCTTTCTAATAACATTCTAACTCCAACTCAACTCAACTCCCCACTACTCACCTGTAGTGACGGAAGATCTCCTCCTCCACATCTGTGATGAAATGGCACTTGGTGCATGAGTGCTCCCCGTGAGGGTACCTCCCCGTCTCAGCTCCCTCCTGCTCGGGCTTGACCTCCAGCACGCCGTGGGTGGCATGGGCACTGTCGTAGTGCAACAGAAGCAGGTCGATGTCGCTGGTGGCGTAGGGACACTGGTCACACAGGTGGGTGACGCTGGGCCTGGGAGTTGGGGAGCTACCCTGGGGGGACAGCTGGAGGAAAAGGACGACGCAGTGGGAGCATGCGCTCTTCCTGCAAGCAAATGGGAAGGAGATCTCCCCCAGGTGCTTCTCAGGGCTGCAGAGGCCACGCGGGCAGAACGGGCAGTGCTTGATGGTGCATTTGTGGATGCTGTGGGCCTGCTGGTAGTGGCGGAGCAGAGGCGCCACCACAATAACCTCAGGCCCGTGGTTCATGGAGTAGCGGAAGTCACAGAACTGGCAGTTGTAGCTGGTCACCACCGTCTCCGGGTCCGTTGCGCCCATCGAGTCACTCGTTCCTGTCTTGTCTTTCCTCCGGCTGTGGGGGTCTCTCTCTCCGTCCCTGGATTTGCTGCTCCTTCGCTCCCTCTTGGCTGGGCTGCCCTCCCTGGTCCCCCCTCTTCCTCCCTCAGGTTGTCTGTGTCTCCTCTCATAATGCTCCAGGAGGCGATGTGAGCTGGGCGACTCACAGCTGAAGTTGCAGTACTTACACCAGTAATAGGCCATCACTGTGGCGCCGCCGTCGGCCCCCGTCCAGCCAGGTGAGTCTGTGGCCCTGCCGTCGGCCCCCGTCCAGCCAAGTGAGTCTGTGGCCCTGGCGTCGGCCCCCGTCCAGCCAGGTGAGTCTGTGGCCCCGCCGTCGGCCCCCGTCCAGCCCGGCGAGTCTGTGGCGTGGATGGGGACGGAGTAGCCAGCCACCGAGTCGTCCTCCGCACGGACCGCCACCCGGTTCTCCCACTTTCCCGGTTCCGCCCCCTCCACGCCACCACCCCGTGTCACATAGTTCCCCTTCCCTTCCGAGGGCTTGTCGTCGTTCGGCAGCGGCGGGGGCTGGGACTTCATCTTGTTGGGGTGGGCAGACAGGAAGTGTTGCTCCAGCTCCACTGAGGAGCTTCCCATGTAGGTGAAGTTACAGAACTTGCAGCGGAAGTACTTGG
The DNA here is from genome assembly GCF_013265735.2 of Oncorhynchus mykiss. NCBI lineage: Eukaryota > Metazoa > Chordata > Actinopteri > Salmoniformes > Salmonidae > Oncorhynchus > Oncorhynchus mykiss. Next base: position 64,175,041 of record NC_048582.1, read on the forward strand.
TGTTTCCCTGACAGTCCGGAGTCTTCCTCCCGATGCCGATGAAGGTATCTCCCAGCGTCACCTGGAGCACAATGAGGAAAGAAACTTCTGTAACTCATGTTGATTATGCATTTCACTTGAATTGATTTACTTTCTTCCCCTGATTTATTTTATCTTATGTTTTCCTTTGTGTTATTTGTCATCTCTTATTCGTAACAATCTGTAAAAATAAAATAAATAATCTACTCTTTATTTTTTGTAATAAATATTTGGAAGAGCTTCACGCAATTTTCATTTGTCTTTTAATTCTGATCATATTGTTTTCAATTTTTTCTTGTGTGCAAATATATATATATATATATATATATATATATATATATATATATATATATATATTTGAATATAAACAGAGACGTGTGAGTCAGTCACACAGGCACTGAAAAAACAAAACAAATGACATCACATACCCAGAAAATAAGCTACACGAAAAAGCCATGATACCAGGAAGGAAGATAAAAGCGTATGATCGAAATAATCTATTATCTATGTCTACAGAGAGGTATAGCTCCGTTTAGAATGTTTTTTTGGATGAATTGAATTGAGCAGATAAGGTGATGTTAGGGATCAAACTAGAACACCTAGGGTAAGAGCAGCTGATAGATCAAACTAGAACACCTAGGGTAAGAGCAGCTGATAGATCAAACTAGAACACGTAGGGTAAGAGCAGCTGATAGAACAATCTAGAACACCTAGCGTAAGAACAGCTGATCGAACAATCTAGAACACCTAGGGTAAGAACAGCTGATAGAACAATCTAGAACACCTGGGATAAGAGCAGCTGATAGATCATACTAGAACACCTGGGATAAGAGCAGCTGATAGTTCATACTAGAACACCTGGGATAAGAGCAGCTGATAGATCAAACTAGAACACCTTGGATAAGAGCAGCTGATATCTCAAACAAGAACACCTGGGGAAAGAGCAGCTGATAGATAATACTAGAACACCTGGAGTAAGAGCAGCTGATAGATCAAACTAGAACACCTGGAGTAAGAGCAGCTGATAGATCATACTAGAACACCTGGAGTAAGAGCAGCTGATAGATCAAACTAGAACACCTGGGGTAAGAGCAGCTGGTAGATCAGACTAGAACACCTGGGGTAAGAGCAGCTGGTAGATCAGACTAGAACACCTGGAGTAAGAGCAGCTGGTAGATCAGACTAGAACACCTGGAGTAAGAGCAGCTGGTAGATCAGACTAGAACACCTGGAGTAAGAGCAGCTGGTAGATCAGACTAGAACACCTGGAGTAAGAGCAGCTGGTAGATCATACTAGAACACCTGGAGTAAGAGCAGCTGGTAGATCATACTAGAACACCTGGAGTAAGAGCAGCTCATAGATCAAACTAGAACACCTGGAGTAAGAGCAGCTGATAGATCATACTAGAACACCTGGAGTAAGAGCAGCTGGTAGATCATACTAGAACACCTGGAGTAAGAGCAGCTGGTAGATCATACTAGAACACCTGGAGTAAGAGCAGCTCATAGATCAAACTAGAACACCTGGAGTAAGAGCAGCTGGTAGATCAGACTAGAACACCTGGAGTAAGAGCAGCTGGTAGATCATACTAGAACACCTGGAGTAAGAGCAGCTGGTAGATCATACTAGAACACCTGGAGTAAGAGCAGCTGGTAGATCATACTAGAACACCTGGAGTAAGAGCAGCTGGTAGATCATACTAGAACACCTGGAGTAAGAGCAGCTCATAGATCAAACTAGAACACCTGGAGTAAGAGCAGCTGGTAGATCATACTAGAACACCTGGAGTAAGAGCAGCTGGTAGATCATACTAGAACACCTGGAGTAAGAGCAGCTGGTAGATCATACTAGAACACCTGGAGTAAGAGCAGCTGGTAGATCATACTAGAACACCTGGAGTAAGAGCAGCTGATAGATCATACTAGAACACCTGGAGTAAGAGCAGCTGATAGATCATACTAGAACACCTGGAGTAAGAGCAGCTGCTTTATATGGTAAGACGTGCTGTATAACAATGTCTATTAGACATGATCAAATATGAATTCCCTCGTGTTATTAAAGAAGAGAAATGGCAAACTTGAGATCGTTTTGATGATCAAGTTGACAATGCAGCCAACCAGAAGCAGTGTGATAGAACGAAGGGGTTTATATCAGAATACTACTAAAGAAACACCTGTTTCCTAATGATACGCAACAAATCCAATCTCTATTTACAAGTATTTTCGATGCTTGTGCAAGCGTGAACACCGAGAGTGCCTGGCAGGGATCCAGCAGTCAAGGTTGTTGTCTGGTAAGCGCAACAAAACCAAACCAACCTTGCAATCGAACATGTTCCCTGAATTTCAACAACCTACGCACCTTGACCTCCAAGTCTCCAACAAATGGCTCAAATCGTAAACATAACTGTTGCTGTGTGAAATATCCCGGAGCCAGAGACGTTCTATAATGGGAAGGTTATCCAGTGCGTGTAAGAGGGAGGACTTGATCCTGGTGTGTGGTTAAAGCAACCTGGTGTCATTTTCTAGAAGATGAGAAATGACTTTTAATCCCAGCCCCCGTCCCCACAGAAGGCCTTTTGCCTTTGGGCAAATCAAAATGTGTTCTTAACTGACTTGCCTAGTTAAATGAAGGTTAAGTAAAACAAATCAAAACAAAATGACTGAAACAGAGCGGGTCGCTCCTAAGCCTGCCTGAAGAGATTAGCTACATAGACCATGTATTATATGACTGGCCTACTCAGTCAAGCCAAATGTCCTCTGAAATATTAGCAATAAAATAAATACAATGAAATACCAGAAGATGTCTATGATGGAATGAAATATAGATGTATAAAACATTTAGTATTTTAACACAGTTTGTGGATTGTAAAAATGGAGCTTGTGTTACTAATGGGATTGTCATAAATGACTGTACTTTGTTTGTTGCAATCTTGAAACAGTACTATGAAGTACTACTACAGTTCTATGAAGTACTACTACAGTCCTATGAAGTACTACTACAGTCCTATGCAGTACTACTGCAGTCCCATGAAGTCTGTTCTTCTCTGTCTTCTGAATGCAGAATTCCCCACCACTCGAATTCCCCACCACTCGAATTCCCCACTGATCTACTCGGAGATCAGTGGGGAAAAGTCTTACAGTGCCTTTCCAATGTCTCCAGAGACCAGAGACTGCAAAGTGTCATTAGACCAGAGCAGCATCACAAGATTATAATATCATATTTAAAAATGATAAAGTGATATCCGCAGGCTCGCTCAGAGTGTACCTTTGTGGACATGTGCAGTAGGCTAAAAATAAACGTTCACCCATAACGTTAACTTGGGTGTGGAATGGTACACATCCCAAAACAATAGCAATATGCAAAAAGTCTGTCTGGTCAGGTATTCACCGGGATTTTCTTCTCACAGACACACACACACACACACACACACACAACACAACACAACACAACACACGCACACACACACGCACGCACGCACGCACGCACACACACACACATGCCAACTCACACACAAACACTCCCTTCTCACACACACACACATGCCAACTCACACACAAACACTCCCTTCTCACACACACAACACACGCACGCACACACGCACGCACGGACGCACACACGCACACACACACACACACACACACACACACACACACACACACACACATGCCAACTCACACACAAACATGACGTGACCATTAGAGAGAGAAAAGGTGACAGCCATACCAACACATCAGCCCACTTAGTCCGAGACAGTCTGAATATTTGAAGGAGGAAAACAACATTAGAGGTAGCCTAATTACAATCTGTGGTGGGTTAAAAGGCCAAATGGCCCTGCTTCTGTATGATATGGCATTAAGAGGCCCAGACCCCGGGACAAACTCACCTCATTTACAAGGAACACTAGAGTTAAATGCACCACTCGAATTGTAAACATGACATTGTTGAAGTGGAGGGAGAAACCGCATGCCGTGAAAGCTGTGCAGATAAATGGCTCTGACATCTGTTCATTACCCCTCGTTTAATATAAATCCAGTTCCCTGTTTTCACTGGATACCTCTCCCTTCCCTACAATCTTTTCTCCCTTTTCATTGGGTAATGAGAAATGAGCAGCCTTCGCTGTTACTGCATGGAAAATTCCCACTAGGGGATGAAAACAGAACAGTGTTTATGATTGTATTACCTTTTTTATATATATATATATATATATAATGACAATATTCGAACCCGGAGACATCCAATTGAAATGGATAGCGAGACAAAGACTGCTAAGAAATAATTTCAACGATGGTAATAGCTCTGAGTCACGTAGGGCCCTTTTCTTTTGGGGTTATTAGGTCATATGTTTAAGACTCCAAAACAGTGCACATACTGTAAGGTCCATGTGTGCAATATATGTTTGGCAGGCGTTCCCTTAATACAATATAAACTTTTATTTCTGGACACAAGGAAATCGCTAAATGGTTGTGCCACTTTACAAATTAACCTGTGTAGGCCAATAAAATAAATGACACACAAACATAATGAGAAAAGCTTTCAAAACAACAAATAACTATCAAATACAAATAGGATGGATGTAGCTATATTTTGAAGGGTTATGCATCATCAATTTAATAACTCATATAGTTACAGGAATAATCCATCCTAAAACCTAAAACCATATTTATAAATCATGTCTGGTCAATACTAAAATATTAAATTAGCTAAAAAGTACACATCATTTCACAAATAAGCTCTACTAAAAACAGTGAGTAACAGAGCAATTTATTCTATAGGTCAAAAAACATTAGCTCAGATTGCCCACAACGTGCTATTACAAAATGGAGGGTAGTTATTTTTATGGACGTGTAGTCCATATAATGTTCAGGTTGCGATGTACAGTTGAAGTTGGAACTTTACATACACTTAGGTTGGAGCCATTAAAACTCGTTTTTCAACCACTCCATAAATTTCTTGTTAACAAACTATAGTTTTGTCAAGTCGGTGAGGACATCTACTTTGTGCATGACACAAGTAATTTTTTCAACAATTGTTTACAGACAGATTATTTCATTTATAACTCACTGTATCACAATTACAGTGGGTCAGAAGATTGCATACACTAAGTTGACTGTGCCTTTAAACAGCTTGGAAAATTCCAGAAAATTATGTCATGGCTTTAGAAGCTTCTGATAGGCTAATATATATAATTTGAGTCAATTGGAGTTGTACCTGTGGATGCATTTGAAGGCCTACCTTCAAACTCAGTGCCTCTTCGCTTGACATCATGGGAAAATCAAAAGAAATCAGCCAAGACCTCAGAAAAATAATTGTAGACCTCCACAAGTCTGGCTCATCCTTGGGAGAAATTTCCAAACACCTGAAGGTACCACGTTCATCTGTACAAACAATAGTACGCAAGTATAAACACCATGGGACCACGCAGCCATCATACTGCTCATACTGCTCAGGAAGGAGACGCGTTCTGTCTCCTAGAGATGAATGTACTTTGGTACGAAAAAGGACCTTGTAAAGATGCTGGAGGAAACAATCAATCAATATCCTCAGTAAAACGAGTCCTATATCGACAACCTGAATGGCCGCTCAGCAAGGTAGAAGCCACTGCTCCAAAAGCGCCATAAAAAAAGCCAGACTACGGTTTGCAACTGCACATGGGGACAAAGATCTCACTTTTTGGAGAAATGTCCTCTGGTCTGATGAAACTAAAATAGAACTGTTTGGCCATAATGACCATCGTTATGTTTGGAGAAAAAAGGGGGAGGCTTGCAAGCCGAAGAACACCATCCCAACCGTGTAGCACGGGGGTGGCAGCATCATGTTGTGGGGGTACTTTGCTGCAGGAGGGACTTGTGCACTTAAGATGTCATCATAAGAAGGATTATTATGTGGATATATTGAAGCAACATCTCAAGACATCAGTCAGGAAGTTAAAGCTTGGTAGCAAATGGGTCTTCCAAATGGACAACGACCCCAAGCATACTTCCAAAGTTGTAGCAAAATGGCTAAAGGACAACAAAGTCAAGGTATTTGAGTGGCCATCACAAAGCCCTTACCCAAATCATATAGAGAAGTTGTGGGCAGAACTGAAAAAGCATGTGAGAGCAAGGAGGCCTACAAACCTGACTCAGTTACACCAGCTCTGTCAGAAGGAATGGACCAAAATTCCCCCAGCTTATTATGGGAAGCTTATGGAAGGCTACCCGAAATGTTTGACCCAAGTTAAACCATTTAAAGGCAATGCTACCAAATACTAATTGAGTGTATGTAAACTTCTGACCCAATGGGAATGTGATGACAGAAATAAAAGCTGAAATAAATCATTCTCTCTACTGTTATTCTGACATTTCACATTCTTCAAATAAAGTGGTGTTCCTAACTGACCTAAAACAGGGAATTGTTACTAAGATTAAATGTCAGGAATTGTGAAAAACTGAGTTTAAATGTACTTGGCTAAGGTGTATGTAAACTTCCGACTTCAACTGTATTTATTACAGTGATAAAAAAGACTACACTTCCCATGAGTCCTCTCTCCATGGGTGTCCAGTTACTTTGATGACACAAGTGTCCCACTAAGAGACAAGTCTCAAACCCTGGCTGGCCTTGGTTTCAATGCAGATAATGGTTGAGTTCCTGCAGACTACATTGCAGATGCATGCCAGATCTTACAACACCTGGAAAGCTATTCACAACATATCAACATATCCTGCTTCTACACCTGCATTGCCTGCTGTTTGGGGTTTTAGGCTGGGTTTCTGTACAGCACTGTACAGCACACGGCTGGGTTTCTGTACGCAACCGTTGATTGATGCAATACAACGCCTGGGCATCTAGTAGGGTACTGTTATACAGTACTACTGATGGGTGGTTCTGGTACCTGGAGTTTCGGTAGTTATGAACGACAAACAGACACCCACTAACCAACGCACTGTTGAATGCCAACAAACTTTTTTTCGGGTGCAGAGCATATTTACCTGTACGTCATAGGTGCCGTTAAGTAACATGCGTGGTGACCCTGTAGAGTCCTGTGGCGCCCCGGTCAGGGCGGTGTAGGACGGGGGCCGTGTAGTGTCTTTGGCGTGTTGGCTCTGTGAGGAGAAGCCCACCATGTTGTGCAGGGCCAGTATCTTAGTGTCCAGCTCCGCGTCCTGCCGTGTGCGGTTGTGCAGGCCCAGATGGTACTTCCGATAGTGCTTGACCAGGTCCGTGGGGTCGTTCCCGTAGTAACCGTACCCACAGATGTTGCACTTGAAGTCCTGCAGTTTGGGAGAGCAGGGCGGGGCTACCCCTGTCTCGGCCCCCAGGGGGCTGGGCGTGATGTTCTCGGCCCCCTCGCCTGCCCCCCTATGTGGGTGGAGGGGGCGTAGCAAGGGGTATCCAGAGCCCTCCACCCCATCCTGGTGGACTGAGGTCCCCCCTGTGGGGCTGTAGGAGGTGTCATTGTCCTCCCCGTTACTGGTGACGCCCTGGACGATGACACCCCTCCCTCGGGCGGCCAGCAGCAACCCCTCCCTGACACCCACCCTTTCTCCCCCTCCTCTCTCCCCGACCTTCCCCAGCAGCAGCTCCCCCGCCAAGCTGCGTGCCTGTCTCCCGTCCACGTCATCTGGTTCTGATCTGAGAGGAGACAGAGACACAGCCTCGTCGGGCCCGGCCCAGGATGGGAGCGCCGGCAGATCTGAGTCTGTCACCTCGTGGCAGGGGAAGGACGCTACATTTCCTCCCTTCTTGTGGCTAGGATAATTAAAGACAGGCCTGTCGGTGTTTACTGTCGCCGCTGTTCCCACTCCTCCGCCGCCCCTCCCTCCTCCGTCCCGTTTGATGGAGCCTGAGACGGAGCCCGGGGAGGAAGAGGAGTCCTCCTGCTCGTCTGGGACTGGCACGTGGGCCCGACCTAGTTCGGCCGGCAGCAGCCCGTCGGCACCGTTGGGCTCTGAGGCCCGGCTCCCGGCACTGTCCTCACTATCTGGCCCGGTGGCCTCCGCGGCCAGAGCCTCACCTTCTCCTTCTTCCTCACCGCCGAAGCTTCTCAAAGGGGGGTTCTTTTTCCTCACCATATCTGCAGGCAGGCAGCATAGACAGACAGACAGAATGTTTTAGTGTCACACTTCCTTGAGGAATAGGTATATTAAACATAGAGGAATTGGTATATTAAACATAGAGGAATAGGTATATTAAACATAGAGGAATAGGTATATTAAACATAGAGGAATAGGTATATTAAACATAGAGGAATAGGTATATTAAACATAGAGGAATAGGTATATTAAACATAGAGGAATAGGTATATTAAACATAGAGGAATAGGTATATTAAACATAGAGGAATAGGTATATTAAACAAAGAGGAATAGGTATATTAAACATAGAGGAATAGGTATATTAAACAAAGAGGAATAGGTATATTAAACATAGAGGAATAGGTATATTAAACATAGAGGAATAGGTATATTAAACACAGAGGAATAGGTATATTAAACATAGAGGAATAGGTATATTAAACATAGAGGAATAGGTATATTAAACACAGAGGAATAGGTATATTAAACATAGAGGAATAGGTATATTAAACATAGAGGAATAGGTATATTAAACATAGAGGAATAGGTATATTAAACATAGAGGAATAGGTATATTAAACATAGAGGAATAGGTATATTAAACATAGAGGAATAGGTATATTAAACATAGAGGAATAGGTATATTAAACATAGAGGAATAGGTATATTAAACAAAGAGGAATAGGTATATTAAACATAGAGGAATTGGTATATTAAACACAGAGGAATAGGTATATTAAACATAGAGGAATAGGTATATTAAACATAGAGGAATAGGTATATTAAACATAGAGGAATAGGTATATTAAACACAGAGGAATAGGTATATTAAACAAAGAGGAATAGGTATATTAAACATAGAGGAATAGGTATATTAAACATAGAGGAATAGGTATATTAAACATAGAGGAATAGGTATATTAAACATAGAGGAATAGGTATATTAAACATAGAGGAATAGGTATATTAAACATAGAGGAATAGGTATATTAAACATAGAGGAATAGGTATATTAAACACAGAGGAATAGGTATATTAAACATAGAGGAATAGGTATATTAAACATAGAGGAATAGGTATATTAAACATAGAGGAATAGGTATATTAAACATAGAGGAATAGGTATATTAAACAAAGAGGAATAGGTATATTAAACACAGAGGAATAGGTATATTAAACATAGAGGAATTGGTATATTAAACATAGAGGAATAGACTCCCCATGTAACTGCATGCAACGGCTGTGGGAAAATGATTACGTGAACTGGATCTCTATTCAAGAACCACATCAATTGAAGTCTGTACCCAATAAGATGGAGACAGTGGTAGTTTAGTTTTTTCTGTCTCTCTCTCTCTTTCTCTCTCTCTCTCTCTCTCTCGTTCTCGTTCTCTCTCTCTCTCTCTCGCTCTTACAATCAGCGCATAAAAACTTTCAAGAGTTCCTCCACTAAATACAACAAAGCAAAAAAAAGATGGTCTTTTTTTCGTACAACTTAAAACAATGGCGGCCATTCAGCTCTGGTCCATATGCAGAACTCCTCCATCTATAACCAGTAACAACACCAGTTGCTGAATGTTGTTGATGGCATTTTGATCAGTAAAAGCTGTGTGCCTATAGTTAATGATAAGGCTTGTGAAGTGTCAGCTAAAGAAGTGGAACATTAAGATATGAGGAATGCAGAAAGTGATCATAGTGTTGGATGACTGTCCATGGGTATGTCTAGCAGAGAACGGGGACTAAATAAAACAAACCATTAAGACAGATTTGCTACGGTACAACCTGAATTAAATGAATTTGTAGGACGGAGGGGGTCAGCATGAGAGCAATTTCCAGTTTGTTTCAGTTTGTTTCAGTGTGTGTGTGTGTGTGTGTGTGTGTGTGTCTAAATTCACTCAAACCCCAATTCTCTCCATCCAGGGTGCTTAGAATTTCTCATAATGCCAGTCTCATTTCTTCTCCAGTGAAACATATGGAGAGTCATTTTGTAGGTTGTAAATAAAAATGAGTATTAAATAAAGCAAAGTATGTTTGTAAAGGGGCAATGACTAAACCAGAGTTCATAAAAGCTGCAGGAAAAATGTGAAGCAACAAGATCCAACAGACATGTCACCAGTTACCCTGTTTCAATCATTACCAAGTCACTGTTGGATCTCTACCATCACTCTGCCACCACTGGAATTTACAACCACAAAAGCATGTTATTCATCAAAATAAACTAATTGACTTGATTAATCAACAATGAAACCAGAATAATTGGCCTAGTGTTTAAAAGGATATTATTTTGAACTTGTTCTCTGGAGCAGAAACATACTTATAATAAACGGCTTACAATCCACTACCAACAGACTTTGACCCCGAAAACGAACACTTACAAGAGTTGAAATTAAACTGGCCTGAAAACTATGGGGATTGTGTAAATTTGTCCCAGAGTTTGGAATGACTTTCTCATGGCCTTAATTATCGAATCACACCCCTCGAAATGGCTTGCAATCATTAACCTCTCTGAAAATTTGCCCAAAGGCTAACTCAAAAATACTACACATGAAAGAGAGTGTACCTGACGCCATGTCAGCCCGGCTTCAACAGGGAGCGGGAAAAAGGTCTTCAAGCAAATAATGGAATCGTCATTCAACAACAAATCAATGTTTCACTATAGTTAAAGTAAGGAAAATGACAGCTGATCTGTGTCCAGAAGAATACCAGACTACTAAGGGTAACACAATAGTCCCTCTCATCCCACCCCCACACGGAGCAGAAGAATCGTCGGGATTTCTACTGTCAATAAACTTCGGATCAATGTAAACCCTCCAAAAAATTTGATATCATCCTTAATCACATCTCAGACAAAATAATCTTCCAAAGCACTGTTCATTACCCAGAAGCATTGTGTCTAGCTCTTTTGTAATATTGCCAGGAAGCAGTGAGAGAAGAGCTTTAGTGGTTCTATACACAGCTCAAGTTCCTCAACAGAGGAGTGTGATTTAGCATGAAATGTCTCCCGACTGATAAAAGAGAAATGTTTTTTATCCCTGATATGTAATACAATTACACTACAGGAAAAGGAGGACCGAGCACACCCCCATTCTCATCGACAAGGTTGTAGTGGAGCAGGTTGAGAGCTTCAAGTTCCTTGTTGTCCATATCACCAACAAACTATCATGGTCCAAACACACTAAGACAATCGTGAAGAGGGCACGACAAAGCATATTCCCCCTCAGGAGACTGAAAAGATTTGGCATGGGTCCTCAGATCCTCAAAAGGTTTTACAGCTGCACCATCGAGAGCATCCTGACTGGTTGCATCACTGCCTGGTACGGCAACTGCTCGGCCTCCGACCGCAAGGCACTACAGAGAATAGTGCTTACGGCCTAGTACATCACTGGGGCTAAGCTGCCTGCCATCCAGGACCTCTATATCAGGCAGTGTCAGAGGAAGGCCCTAAAAATTGTCCAAGACTCCAGCCACCCAAGTCATAGACTGTTCTCTCTGCTACCGCATGGCAAGCGGTACCGGATCGCCAAGTCGAGGTCCAGAAGGCTTCTTAACAGCTTCTAACCCCCCAAGCCATAAGACTCCTGAACAGCTAATCAAAGGGCTACCCAGTCCCACCTTTAACGCTGCTGCTACTCTCTGTTGATTATCTATGCTTAGTCACTTAAACTCTACCCACATGTACATATTACCTCAATTACCTCGACTAACCGGTGCCCGCGCACATTGACCCTGTACCGGTACCCCCTGTATATATATATTTGTTTTTAATTTAACCTTTATTTAACTAGGCAAGTCAGTTAAGAACAAATTCTTACTTACAATGACGGCCTACCAAAAGGTAAAAGACCTCCTGCGGGACGGGGGCTGGGATTAAAAATAAAAATACATTAAATAAAAATATAGGACAAAACACACATCACGACAAGAGAGACACCACAGCACTACATAAAGAGAGACCTAAGACAACAACATAGCATGGCAGCAACACATGACAACACAGCATGGTAGCAACACAACATGACAACACAGCATGGTAGCAACACAACATGACAACACAGCATGGTAGCAACACAACATGGCAGCAACACAACGTGGTGGCAGCAACACAACGTGGTAGCAACACAACATGACAACACAGCATGGTAGCAACACAACATGGCAGCAACACAACGTGGTAGCAGCACAAAACAGGGTACAAACATTATCGGGCACAGACAAAAGCACAAAGGGCAAGAAGGTAGAGACAACAATATGTCACGCAAAGCAGCCGCCACAACTGTCAGTAAGAGTGTCCATGATTGAGTCTTTGAATGAAGAGATGGAGAATCAAACTGTCCAGGTGTTTGTTGCAGCTCGTCCCAGTCACTTGTATATACCCTCACTTGTTATTTTACTGCTGCTGTTTAATTATTTGTTACTTTTATTTTCTATTTTTTACTTATCTCATTTTTGCTTAACCCTTTTTATTCTTTTTATTTCTTAACTTCTTAAAGCATTTTTGGTTACGAGCTTGTAAGTAAGCATTTCACTGTAAGGTCTACTACACCTGTTGTATTCGGCATTTCACTGTAAGGTCTACTACACCTGTTGTATTCAGCATTTCACTGTAAGGTCTACTACACCTGTTGTATTCAGCATTTCACTGTGAGGTCTACTACACCTGTTGTATTCAGCATTTCACTGTGAGGTCTACTACACCTGTTGTATTCAGCATTTCAATTTAAGGTCTACTACACCTGTTGTATTCAGCATTTCACTGTAAGGTCTACTACACCTGTTGTATTCAGCATTTCACTGTAAGGTCTACTACACCTGTTGTATTCAGCATTTCACTGTAAGGTCTACTACACCTGTTGTATTCAGCATTTCACTGTGAGGTCTACTACACCTGTTGTATTCAGCATTTCAATTTAAGGTCTACTACACTTGTTGTATTCAGCATTTCACTGTAAGGTCTACCTACACCTGTTGTACTCAGCATTTCACTGTAAGGTCTACTACACCTGTTGTATTCAGCATTTCACTGTAAGGTCTACTACACCTGTTGTATTCAGCATTTCACTGTAAGGTCTACTACACCTGTTGTATTCAGCATTTCACTGTAAGGTCTACTACACCTGTTGTATTCAGCATTTCACTGTAAGGTCTACTACACCTGTTGTACTCAGCATTTCACTGTAAGGTCTACTACACCTGTTGTATTCAGCATTTCACTGTAAGGTCTACTACACCTGTTGTATTCAGCATTTCACTGTAAGGTCTACTACACCTGTTGTACTCAGCATTTCACTGTAAGGTCTACTACACCTGTTGTATTCAGCATTTCACTGTAAGGTCTACTACACCTGTTGTATTCAGCATTTCACTGTAAGGTCTACTACACCTGTTGTATTCAGCATTTCACTGTAAGGTCTACTACACCTGTTGTATTCAGAATTTCACTGTAAGGTCTACTACACCTGTTGTATTCAGCATTTCACTGTGAGGTCTACTACACCTGTTGTATTCAGCATTTCACTGTAAGGTCTACTACACCTGTTGTATTCAGCATTTCACTGTAAGGTCTACTACACCTGTTGTATTCAGCATTTCACTGTAAGGTCTACTACACCTGTTGTATTCAGCATTTCACTGTAAGGTCTACCTACACCTGTTGTATTCAGCATTTCACTGTAAGGTCTACCTACACCTGTTGTATTCAGCATTTCACTGTGAGGTCTACTACACCTGTTGTATTCAGCATTTCACTGTAAGGTCTACCTACACCTGTTGTATTCAGCATTTCACTGTAAGGTCTACTACACCTGTTGTATTCAGCATTTCACTGTAAGGTCTACTACACCTGTTGTATTCAGCATTTCACTGTAAGGTCTACTACACCTGTTGTATTCAGCATTTCACTGTAAGGTCTACTACACCTGTTGTATTCAGCATTTCACTGTAAGGTCTACTACACCTGTTGTATTCAGCATTTCACTGTAAGGTCTACTACACCTGTTGTATTCAGCATTTCACTGTAAGGTCTACTACACCTGTTGTATTCAGCATTTCACTGTAAGGTCTACTACACCTGTTGTATTCAGCATTTCACTGTAAGGTCTACTACACCTGTTGTATTCAGCATTTCACTGTAAGGTCTACTACACCTGTTGTATTCAGCATTTCCCTGTAAGGTCTACTACACCTGTTGTATTCAGCATTTCCCTGTAAGGTCTACTACACCTGTTGTATTCAGCATTTCACTGTAAGGTCTACTACACCTGTTGTATTCGGCATTTCACTGTAAGGTCTACTACACCTGTTGTATTCAGCATTTCCCTGTAAGGTCTACTACACCTGTTGTATTCAGCATTTCACTGTAAGGTCTACTACACCTGTTGTATTCGGCGCATGTGACAAATACAATTTGATATGATTTGATCATTTTGCATGACAATATCGTCACAGAAGCCAATGAAGATCATCTTATTTCGCATTGTTCGGTAAAATTGAAATGTATGGCAAAATTGAAATGTATGGTAAAATTGAATTGTATGGTAAAATTGAATTGTATGGTAAAATTGAATTGTATGGTAAAATTGAATTGTATGGTAAAATTGAATTGTATGGTAAAATTGAATTGCATGGTAAAATTGAATTGTATAGTAAAATTGAATTGTATGGTAAAATTGAATTGTATAGTAAAATTGAATTGTATGGTAAAATTGAATTGTATGGTAAAATTGAATTGCATGGTAAAATTGAATTGTATAGTAAAATTGAATTGTATGGTAAAATTGAATTGTATGGTAAAATTGAAATGTATGGTAAAATTGAATTGTATGGTAAAATTGAAATGTATAGTAAAATTGAATTGTTCGGTAAAATGTAATTGTATGGTAAAATGCTTTGTGTGGGAAAAAAACATTTCACACCTGCCATTTCAGATGCATCAAAAGTAGTTTTCCGCGGCCCGCTGGGCTATAATCAATAACATGCCTAGTGACAGAGCTGCGAGCGGCAAAGCGGCAAGAGAGAGACGCTTCATCTCCTACTACATCTCCACGCGGCACAGAAGAGCACTGGCCACCCCTCAGAGCCTGGTTCCTCTCTACCCGGTACAGCCAGAAGAGGACTGGCCACCCCTCAGAGCCTGGTTCCTCTCTACCCGGTACAGCCAGAAGAGCACTGGCCACCCCTCAGAGCCTGGTTCCTCTCTACCCGGTACAGCCAGAAGAGGACTGACCACCCCTCAGAGCCTGGTTCCTCTCTACCCGGTACAGCCAGAAGAGGACTGGCCACCCCTCAGAGCCTGGTTCCTCTCTACCCGGTACAGCCAGAAGAGGACTGGCCACCCCTCAGAGCCTGGTTCCTCTCTACCCGGTACAGCCAGAAGAGGACTGGCCACCCCTCAGAGCCTGGTTCCTCTCTACCCGGTACAGCCAGAAGAGGACTGACCACCCCTCAGAGCCTGGTTCCTCTCTAGGTTTCTTCCTAGGTTCTGGCCTTTCTAAGTAGTTTTTCCTAGCCACCGTGCTTCAATACCTGCATTGCTGTTTGGGGTTTTAGGCTGGGTTTCTGTACAGCACTTTGTAACATCAGCTGATGTAAGAAGGGCTTTATAAATACATTTGTTTGATTGATACACCTCAGAAAGAGGCCCACCACAGTGACACACACCACAGTGATATACACCACAGTGATACACACCACAGTGACACACACCACAGTGATACACACCACAGTGATACACACCACAGTGATATACACCAAAGTGACACACACCAAACATTGCTTTGGCAATGTTAACACGTTTCCCATTTGTAACGAGGCAAAACCATAACAAAATATGTAATCTTAAATGTCAAAATAGGACGTCCTGTTTCATTACCTCTCTCTCTCTCTCTCTCTCTCTCTCTCTCTCTCTCTCTCTATCTTTCTCTCCTCTGTAGGAGAAGCCTTGATGGGTTCTCCTTAGGACACAGATGCCCGGCTCCTCTCCTCTCCCTTCCTTCCCCTGATGAACTATTTAGTGTGGCAGCAAATTTATGTTGGGGGACCCAGTCCCTCTCTCTCCCTCTCTCTCCATCTTCTGGCTCAATGTTCATAGTGTTTTAGTTAGCGAAGCCTGGGCCAGGTGTTCAACATTAGCTTCAAGGCATTTCAGGCCTCTGTGATGTTTTTACGTTAACAGCATACAGTGGGGCAAAAAAGTATTTAGTCAGCCACCAATTGTGCAAGTTCTCCCACTTAAAAAGATGAGAGGCTTGTAATTTTCATCATAGCTACACTTCAACTATGACAGACAAAATGAGAAAAATAATCCAGAAAATCACATTGTAGGATTTTTTATGAATTTATTTGCAAATTATGGTGGAAAATAAGTATTTGGTCTCCTACAGACAAGCAAGATTTCTGGCTCTCACAGACCTGTAACTTCTTCGTTAAGAGGCTCCTCTGTCCTCCACTCGTTACCTGTATTAATGGCACCTGTTTGAACTTGTTATCAGTATAAAAGACACCTGTCCACAACCTCAAACAGTCACACTCCAAACTCCACTATGGCCAAGACCAAAGAGCTGTCAAAGGACACCAGAAACAAAATTGTAGACTTGCACCAGGCTGGGAAGACTGAATCTGCAATAGGTAAGCAGCTTGGTTTGAAGAAATCAACTGTGGGAACAATTAGTAGGAAATGGAAGACATACAAGACCACTGATAATCTCCCAGTGCCAGATGTGTCCCCCTGCTTAAGCCAGTACATGTCCAGGCCCGTCTGAAGTTTGCTAGAGATCATCTGGATGATCCAGAAGAAGATTGGGAGAATGTCATATGGTCAGATTAAACCAAAATATAACTTTTTGGTAAAAACTCAACTCGTCGTGTTTGGAGG
>NC_048582.1:64196978-64201978 GCF_013265735.2 Oncorhynchus mykiss
ATTTGTAACTCTTTCTTTCCTAGCGCAGATATACACGGATAAGCATAATTGTCCCTGCTGTATCCTTAACCGATATACTGTAGGATTGTCTCGAAATGTGTTCTATTTAAGTCCTGGACAAAACTTGAGAGATCAAACAAAAAAATGAGAGAACTCACATCATCAAGTGATACAAATTATTGGAGAGGCAACACACACACACACACACACACACACACACACACATACACACACACACACACACACACACACACCATTTTAGGTCAGGACTTAGCCAGCAGCATACCACCCTGCATCCCACTGCTGGCTTGCTTCAGAAGCTAAGTAGGTTTGGTCCTGGTCAGTCTCTGGATGGGAGACCAGGTGCTACTGGAAGTGGTGTTGGAGGTCCAATAGGAGGCACCCTTTCCTTTGGTCTAAAAAAAAAAATGTCCTAATACCCCAGGGCAGTGATTGGGGACATTGCCCTGTGTAGGGTGCTGTCTTTGGGATGTTAAACAGGTGTCCTGACTTAGTGACTCGGTGGTCACTAAAGATCCCATGGCGCTTATCGTAAGAATAGGGGTGTTAACCCCTGGTGTCCTGGCTAAATTCCCAATCTGGCCATCATACCATCGTGGCCACCTAATCATCCCCAGCTTCCAATTGGCTCATTCATCCCCCCTCCTCTCCCCTGTAACTATTCCCCAGGTTGTTGCTGCAAATGAAAATGTGTTCTCAGTCAACTTACCTAGTTAAATAAAAAGGGCTTTAATAGTTGTTTCATCTCAGGCTGTGAACTGTGTTAGAATCCAGGCGTATTTCACAGGGTTGTGTGTGGGGAAATGCTGTACTCCACTGGGTTGGCTTGCTGGCTGAAATGAAGCCATTTCTTTCACCACAGAATGCCAGCACCACAACCTTACCTCAGCCATTCAAGCTGATCTGTGCCCTGTCACACGTAGCCATTTCCATTAGCAATACTGACTGCTAACAGGCCTGAGTCAACCTCTGCTCTGGAAAACACCATAAAGAGACAGTGTTGCTGTTAAATAACAACCCAGACTTTAAAAGATACTTCTAACTTATAGCAGGCCTCTGTACCGGTTGACCCCTGTATATAGTCTCGCTATTGTAATTTTACTGCTGCTCTTTAATTACTTTTTACTTTTTATTACTTATTCTTAGTCAAAAAATATATTTTTTACTGCATTGTTGGTTAAGGGCTGTGTAAGTAAGCATTTCACTGTAAGGTACCTGTTGTATTCGGCGCATGTGACAAATACAATTTGATTTGATGCGGGGAATTACGTCAAACTGTAGATGTTGAAATCAACGCAACTTTCAAACATACTAACTATCTTTATGAAGTCTGAGAAAATGATTCCCTAATTTTAAATCAATAAAATAGCTGTTGCTATTTCAACCAATTTAATGTGTAGCCAGCCATGTGCTCAAAGTCAACCTTTGTCCACAGCTACCATGACATCTCTTTCTCATGCAGCCCGGTCCATCTTTAGTGGTGAAAGATTCCCATTGTTGCAAGACAGCAGGGGAGGACAGTTAAGAGTTTTCAGCCTTCCTGTTCTTGATATTAAGAGAGGGAGTGAAAAAAATATCCAGCAGCTTGCTGAGAAAGAGAGAGAAAGAGATAGAGAGACAGAGAGAGAGAGAAAGAGAGAGAGAGAGATATAGACATAGAGATAGAGAGAGAGGGAGAGAGAGCGAGCGAGAGAGAGAGAGAGAGAGAGAGAGAGAGATAGAGAGAGAGAGCTTCCCTATCAAATCTAAAAATCTCAAATAGAAACCCGAAGAAAATTAACAATAATGACAAATGGTTTGATGAAGAATGCAAAAATCTAAAAAAGAAATTGAGAAACATGTCCAACCAAAAACATAGAGACCCGGAAAACCTGAGTCTACACCTTCACTATGGTGAATCACTAAAACAATACAGAAATACACTACGGAAAAAGAAGGAACATTACGTCAGAAATCAGCTCAATGTAATTGAAGAATCCATAGACTCTAACCACTTCTGGGAAAATTGGAAAACACTAAACAAACAATAACACGAAGAATTATCTATCCAAAATGGAGATGTATGGGTAAACCACTTCTCCAATCTTTTTGGCTCTATAACAAAGAATAAAGAGCAAAAACATATACACGATCAAATACAGATCTTAGAATCAACTATTAAAGACTACCAGAACCCACTGGATTCTCCAATTACATTGAATGAGTTACAGGACAAAATAAAAACCCTCCAACCCAAAAAGGCCTGTGGTGTTGATGGTATCCTCAATGAAATTATCAAATATACAGACAACAAATTCCAATTGGCTATACTAAAACTCTTTAACATCATCCTTAGCTCTGGCATCTTCCCCAATATTTGGAACCAAGGACTGATCACCCCAATCCACAAAAGTGGAGACAAATTTGGCATGAGGGTCTGCTATACAAACTGATGGAAAGTGGTGTTGGGGGTAAAACATACGACATTATAAAATCCATGTACACAAACAACAAGTGTGCGGTTAAAATTGGCAAAAAACACAAATTTCTTCACACAGGGTCGTGGGGTTAGACAGGGATGCAGCTTAAGCCCCACCCTCTTCAACATATATATCAACGAATTGGCGAGGGCACTAGAAAAGTCTGCAGCACCCGGCCTCACCCTGCTAGAATCCGAAGTCAAATGTCTGCTGTTTGCTGATGATCTGGTGCTTCTGTCACTAACCAAGGAGGGCCTACAGCAGCACTTAGATCTTATGCACAGATTCTTTCAGACCTGGGCCCTGACAGTAAATCTCAGTAAGACCAAAATAATGGTGTTCCAAAAAAGGTCCAGTCACCAGGACCACAAATACAAATTCCATCTAGACACCGTTGCCCTAGAGCACACAAAAAAATATACATACCTTGGCCTAAACATCAGCGCCACAGGTAACTTCCACAAAGCTGTGAACGATCTGAGAGACAAGGCAAGAAGGGCATTCTATGCCATCAAAAGGAACATAAATTTCAACATACCAATTAGGATTTGGCTAAAAATACTTGAATCCGTTATAGAACCCATTGCCCTTTATAGTTGTGAGGTCTGGGGTCCACTCACCAACCAAGATTTCACAAAATGGGTCAAACACCAAATTGAGACTCTGCATGCAGAATTCTGCAAAAATATACTCCGTGCACAACGTAAAACACCAAATAATGCATGCAGAGCAGAATTAGGCCGATACCCACTAATTATCAAAATCCAGAAAAGAGCCGATAAATTCTATAACCACCTAAAATGAAGCGATTCCCAAACCTTCCATAACAAAGCCATCACCTACAGAGAGATGAACCTGGAGAAGAGTCCCCTAAGCAAGCTGGTCCTGGGGCTCTGTTCAAAAACACAAACACAGAGCACCAGGACAGCAGCACAATTAGACCCAACCAAATCATGAGAAAACAAAAAGATAATTACTTGACACATTGGAAAGAATTAACAAAAAAACAGAGCAAACTAGAATGCTATTTGGCCCTACACAGAGAGTACACAGCGGCAGAATACCTGACCACTGTGACTGACCCAAAATTAAGGAAAGCTTTGACTATGTACAGACTCAGTGAGCATAGCCTTGCTATTGAGAAAGGCCGCCGTAGGCAGACATGGCTCTCAAGAGAACACAGGCTACAGTGCCTAGCGAAAGTATTTGCCCCCTTGAACTTTGCGACCTTTTGCCACATTTCAGGCTTCAAACATAAAGATATAAAACTGTATTTTTTTGTGAAGAATCAACAACAAGTGGGACACAATCATGAAGTGGAACGACATGTATTGGATATTTCAAACTTTTTTAACAAATCAAAAACTGAAAAATTGGGCGTGCAAAATTATTCAGCCCCTTTACTTCCAGTGCAGCAAACTCTCTCCAGAAGTTCAGTGAGGATCTCTGAATGATCCAATGTTGACCTAAATGACTAATGATGATAAATACAATCCACCTGTGTGTAATCAAGTCTCCGTATAAATGCACCTGCACTGTGATAGTCTCAGAGGTCCGTTAAAAGCGCAGAGAGCATCATGAAGAACAAGGAACACACCAGGCAGGTCCGAGATACTGCTGTGAAGAAGTTTAAAGCCGGATTTGGATACAAAAAGATTTCCCAAGCTTTAAACATCCCAAGGAGCACTGTGCAAGCGATAATATTGAAATGGAAGGAGTATCAGACCACTGCAAATCTACCAAGACCTGGCCGTCCCTCTAAACTTTCAGCTCATACAAGGAGAAGACTGATCAGAGATGCAGCCAAGAGGCCAATGATCACTCTGGATGAACTGCAGAGATCTACAGCTGAGGTGGGAGACTGTCCATAGGACAACAATCAGTCGTTTATTGCACAAATCTGGCCTTTATGGAAGAGTGGCAAGAAGAAAGCCATTTCTTAAAATTATCCATAAAAAGTGTTGTTTAAAGTTTGCCACAAGCCACCTGGGAGACACACCAAACATGTGGAAGAAGGTGCTCTGGTCAGATGAAACCAAAATTGAACTTTTTGGCAACAATGCAAAACGTTATGTTTGGCGTAAAAGCAACACAGCTGAACACACCATCCCCACTGTCAAACATGGTGGTGGCAGCATCGTGGTTTGGGCCTGCTTTTCTTCAGCAGGGACAGGGAAGATGGTTAAAATTGATGGGAAGATGGATGGAGCCAAATACAGGACCATTCTGGAAGAAAACCTGATGGAGTCTGCAAAAGACCTGAGACTGGGACGGAGATTTGTCTTCCAACAAGACAATGATCCAAAACATAAAGCAAAATCTACAATGGAATGGTTCAAAAATAAACATATCCAGGTGTTAGAATGGCCAAGTCAAAGTCCAGACCTGAATCCAATCGAGAATCTGTGGAAAGAACTGAAAACTGCTGTTCACAAATGCTCTCCATCCAACCTCACTGAGCTCGAGCTGTTTTGCAAGGAGGAATGGGAAAAAATGTCAGTCTCTCGATGTGCAAAACTG